>NC_139961.1:11106699-11246699 GCF_963454915.1 Gymnoscopelus microlampas | reverse complement strand
GTTTTTGACTTTGGTTTTCAACCTTTTTCATGCTAAGGACACCTAAATTGATATATATTTGACCACGGACCCTCATCTCAAAATGTTTTGTGCCAGCTGGACCCCCAGAAAAGAAGATTTATGTTAAAAAAGTGCAAAATTCTGCAAAATTCCTTCAAACACTTTCAAGATTTTTTGAAAAACGGCACAAAGTGACGCACTGTGAGCTTCTATATCTGCTATTTTTGAATAGCCAACGTATACTATATGGATAAAAGGGTGAAAATGTATAACCACCTTTTGCTGGGGACCCCCTGGAACCCCCTCAAGGATCACTGGTGGTCCCCGGACCACTGGTTGAGAACCACAGTGTTAGAACATACAGACATTGGTATGTCCGGGTAGTATAACATTCTGTTGAACAGTGGATAGAAATGCTGGTATGTTTATTGTTTACCTAGTGCATTTCATTCACAATGTATACTTGAATACTTGGCACCGAGTGCCGTGCTATGAGCTTGCAGATCTGCTATTTTTGAAAAATCTTGAAAATGTGTGAAAATCTGTGACTATAATATATCTTTTAAAGCACATGTTTAATTCAAATCTTTGCTTCTGGGGGTCCCTGGCACAAAACATTTTCAAATGGGAGTCCGCGGCCAAATGTATATCAATTTAGGGGTCCTTAGCATGAAAAAGGTTGAAAACCACTGCTTTAGTAGACACCTGCTTCTGCACGGTCGACCCTGCAGACATGGCAACTTATTATCTGCCTGATCTGATGCTCGTCTTAGTGTCCAAACGACAACGTCTTGCTGGCGTTGTTCATCTGATCAGCGCAGCCTATACCTCCATCACTCAGCCTATATACCTCCATCACTCAGCCTATATACCTCCATCACTCAGCCTATATACCTCCATCACTCAGCCTATATACCTCCATCACTCAGCCTATGCACCTCCATCACTCAGCCTATATACCTCCATCACTCAGCCTATATACCTCCATCACTCAGCCTATACCTCCATCACTCAGCCTATACCTCCATCACTCAGCCTGTAGCTCCATCACTCAGCCTGTAGCTCCATCACTCAGCCTATACCTCCATCACTCAGCCTATATACCTCCATCACTCAGCCTATGTACCTCCATCACTCAGCCTATATACCTCCATCACTCAGCCTATGTACCTCCATCACTCAGCCTATATACCTCCATCACTCAGCCTATATACCTCCATCACTCAGCCTATGTACCTCCATCACTCAGCCTATACCTCCATCACTCAGCCTATATACCTCCATCACTCAGCCTATATACCTCCATCACTCAGCCTGTAGCTCCATCACTCAGCCTATACCTCCATCACTCAGCCTATATACCTCCATCACTCAGCCTATGTACCTCCATCACTCAGCCTATACCTCCATCACTCAGCCTATATACCTCCATCACTCAGCCTATCAGTGGTGGAAAAAGTACTCAAATGTTTTACTTAAGTAAAAGTATCAATACTGCATTATAGAAATAGGGTCCAGAATTCAACATTTACTTGAATAAAAGTACAAAAGTATTGGCATCAAAATGTACTTAAAGTACCAAAAGTAAAAGTACTAAAATATTTGAAAATAGCAGATCTACAAGCTCACAGCGCGTCGCGATGTGACGCGTTGTGAGCTTGTAGATCGGCTATTTGAAAATAGCCTAGGTATAAAATAGGGCTAGAGTGGTTAATGTATGTTTCATAATATAATAATTTATATCTGCAAAGTAGCTGGTAACTAAATTTCTCAAATCATTGTAGTGGAGTAAAAGTACAATATTTGTCTCTGAGATGTAGTGGAGTAGGAGTAAAAGTATTGGAAATTGGAAATACTCAAGTCAAGTACAAATACCTCAAAATTGTACTTAAGTACAGTACTTAAGTAAATGTACTTTGTTACTTTCCACCACTGCAGCCTAATACCTCCATCACTCAAGGCTAATTGGCTGACTGTAAGCTCAGCCAGTCCTGTGCTGTGCTGATGTTTTTTTAATGATCGAGAAAAATGACCTATTTTTTGATGAATTATTTATTTCATCGTCGGGGAGAAGGACGTCAAGGGCATACGGTAACAGTGTCATCACTGTCATGTTCCCATGGGCTGGTCCCAACCAATAGCATTCATTTCCGAGTCCATAGGATATAGAAAGATGGCGGATTTGAAATTGCTGAAAAATAGGCTTCATTTACGGTCTATAGGGCATCGCAGTTGCGGCCACTTCCGGGTTCCACTGCAAAATACTCAATGCATTTTTCCCATTGACTTTTCCAAAAATATTTATATCAATTAATTTAAGCCTAGAATCAAGCTATCCAGGCTCCTGGTGAATCATGACCATAAAACATTATTTTCTGTGTTTTTTTAATGATATGATATACTATATTTAATAAATACCCTTTGTTTTGCCGTTTTCAAAAAAGTTTTTTCACAGAATCAAACGTTTTATGGTCATGATTCACCAGGATCCTGGATAGCTTGATTCTAGGCTTAAATTAATTGATATCAATATTTTTGGAAAAGTCAATGGGAAAAATGCATTGAGTATTTTGCAGTGGAACCAGGAAGTGGGCGGGAACTGCGATGCCCTATACGGGGGTGACACTGTCCATATTTTTTACGGTCTATGGTTGCCACATCTTGTCAGCTCGTAGATCAGTTATTTCCATTTGCACTCTCTCAGAGTTACGGACCCATTAAAGCATCCATTTGGACCCCTGGTGGTCCCCCGAACCAGACGTCGAGAACATTCAAAAGCGCCAAGTAAACAGCTTCTTTATTATTGTTCTTCTTCTTCCGTTCCATTTCCCCCTACTTCCTGTCTGGTAGAAAGGTGGACATGGATCACTGTCTGATTCGTCAGTCGAGGGAGAGTGGGCGGAGCATTCTGTGCATCGTCATGGAGAGCATCCGCACCACGCGCCAGTGCTCTCTCACCGTGCACGCTGGGATGAGAGGGACCACCATGAGGGTAACACACACACACACACACACACACACACACACACACACACACACACAGTGGTGGAAAAAGTACCCAAATTCTTTACTTAAGTAAAAGTACCAAAACTGCAACATCGAAATACTCTGTTAGGGCGCGCTCCCACCGCACTTTTATTTTACCTCTGGGGCAGAATCTGCCAATGCTTTGTCAATGCAAATGCGTGGATTCACGCAAGAGCAGATTTTTTCGCTTGTCGCGCAGACCGTGCGTTTATCCGCTCTACACGAAGAAGCATAAAACTGCTAGAGGCAGGAGCTGATTTTCTCCCTCTGTCCAATCGGGTGTGTCGAAGGCGGACCGTCCCAAGACTCAGGAAGCAACATGGTGCTCTCAGTGGCCATGGGGTAAGTGCTTACCCCATGGCCACGGATTTTACAATCATGTACGGGCCCTCAGAAGTACCCGTATCTTCCGTATTGTTCAATAAAAAAGCATTTTAATCCGATTGGTGGCCAATTTCCCATAGTTATAATGTACCAACAGTGCAATACACCTCTCAACCGCTAGGGTCGCGCAGTTGAAAGCATACGGAGAAAATGACCACTGATTGGATTTAAATGCTTTTTATTGAACAATACGGAAGATACGGATACTTATGAGGGCCCGTACATGATTGTAACATCCGTGGCCATGGGGTAAGTACTTTATATTTTAAATCTGAATGTGTATGTAGATGTACGAACCCCAAGTGTGAAAGTGCAAAGGCATTTTTTGTCTAGTGGCTAGTGTCTAGTGGCGGTGCGGGCTACGGGGACGGTCTTGAATGAGCCAGCGGATTCTAGAAAAACGCTGTGACGCACCTGTCACTCACATTCAAGACCGTCCCCGTAGCCCGCACCGCCACTAGACACTAGCCACTAGACAAAAAATGTCTTTGCACTTTCACACTTGGGGTTCGTACATCTACAGGTGTATTGCACTGTTGGTACATTATAACTATGGGAAAATGGCCACCAATCGGATTAAAATGCTTTTTATTGAACAATACGGAAGATACGGGTACTTCTGAGGGCCCGTACATGATTGTAAAATCCGTGGCCATGGGGTAAGCACTTTATATTTTAAATCTGAATGTGTATGTAGATGTACGAACCCCAAGTGCACAAATCATAAAGTACTGGGTGAGATGCAACAGCTACAACCAGTTGGTCCACTGAGAGCACCATGTTGCTTCCTGAGTCTTGGGACGGTCCGCCTTCGACTCACCCGATTGGACAGAGGGAGAAAATCAGCTCCTGCCTCCAGCAGTTTTATGCTTCTTCGTGTAGAGCGGATAAACGCAAGGTCTGCGCGATAAGCGGAAAAATCTGCTCTTGCATTTGCATTGACAAAGCATTGGCAGATTCTGCCCCAGAGGTAAAATGAAAGTGCTGTGGGAGCGCGCCCTTACAAGTAAAAGTGTAGAATTTAAAATTTACTTGAGTAAAAGTACAAAAGTATTGGCATCAAAATGTACTTAAAGTACCAAAAGTAAAAGTACTAAAATATCTGAAAATAGCAGATCTAAAGCTCACAACGTGTCGCGATGCGACACGTTGTGAGCTTGTCGATCGTCTATTTTCAAATAGCCTATGTATAAAATAGGGCTAAAGTAGTTAATGTATGTTCTATATATTATAATAATTTATATCTGAAAATTAACTAGTAACTAAAGTTTTCAAATAATAGTACTGGAGTAAAAGTACAATATTTGCCTATGTAGTGGAGTAGAAGTAAAAGTATTGGAAATTGGAAATACTCAAGTAAAGTACAAAGACCTCAAAATTGTACTTAAGTACAGAACTTACTTTCCACCACAGCACACGCACACGCACAGCACACGCACACGCACACACACACACACACACACACACACACACACACACACACACACACACACACACACACACACACACACACACACACACGAACACACTTTACCCCTTGACTCTTTCTCTTAATCTGCTCTTCATTCAACTTCCAACTCTTTCTCTACTTCTCTTGGCCTGATGCTGTATCTCTTTCGATGTTTCTATTTCTCACTACCGTCACTCTTCTCTAAATCTCTCACTCCTGATTCTCTGTTGCCCCAGCTGAATGGCATTTCTCTCTTTTTATCTTATTCTTATAAAAGCTTTTTTTTTCACTCTCTCTCTCTCTCTCTCTCTCTCTCTCTCTCTCTCTCTCTCTCAGTGGCGTGCACAGACATTTTGAGGGGCAGGTGCTCAAGTAAATTATACTTTTTTTTGTTTACTTGGTCTGCTCTTTTTTCCCTCTACACCTATACCTCTTTGCCAAAAATAGCAGATCTACAAGCCCACAACGCCTCGCGCTGAGAGGCGTTGTGGGCTTGTAGATCTGCTATTTTTGGCTAAAGTTCTCCTCAGAAAAGGGATGCTAGGTTTCGAGTGGTTATGGTAAAAAGAAAAATCATATCACATAAAGATTTGGCGGACCCCCTGTAGTAACTCTGAGGACCGCCTAGGGGTCCCGGACCCCCTGTTGAAGACCCCTGCTGTAAACTTTTTTTTTCTTTTTTTCAAAAGGGCACTTCTGGTCAAGAGGGCAAAGGGCAGGTGCTCTAGCACCACCTAGAGTCTATCTGTGCACGTCCCTGCGCTCTCTCTCTCTCTCTCTCTCTCTCTCTCTCTCTCTCTCTCTCTCTCTCTCTCTCCTCCCCTCACGTCATACATTCATTAACGAGGCATCTTTGACACCTGACTCTCCATTAGCCTCGTCGTAGACTAGGGGGTAACGGCTGAATGCTTGATGGCCTCGACTGCATGTGACATCAGTCGAAATGAACGGCCGCTCACTCGTTACTGTCGTCGACTAAAACTATGACGAAACATGTTCGTCGCCTACCTTTTTTCACTGACGAAAACTAAATACGAACTACGACAATGACGACAAAAACTAAGACTAAATACATTGACAATTTTGTCAACAAATAAAAACTAGACAAAAATGTTAGTGAGGGACGAGTCGAGTGGAGAAGAGATCCAGTAGAACTAAAAGACATTCTATGTCATTTTATGTTTGGTTGCGCTCGGGTGTTGAGCTGATAGATCGTCGCAGATCGGCTATTTTCAGCATACAACCAAGTGTAAAATCTGCCATTACGACATTTTTGTCGACAAAGGTAGTACAAAAATGGTTGGAAAATGGCAGATCTACAAGGTCACAACGCGCCGTGATGCGACGCGTTGTGAGCTCGTAGATCGGCTATTTTCAAATAGCCTAGGTATAAAATAGGGCAAAATGGTTAATGCAGGTTTTATAATGTAGTACGAGTAATTTATATCTGCAAAGTAACGAGTAACTAAAGTTTTCAAATAATTGTAGTGGAGTAAAAGTACAATATTTGCCTCTGAGATGTAGTGGAGTAGAAGTAAAAGTACTGAAAACTGGAAATACTCCAGTAGAGTAAAAAATACCTCAACATTTTACTTAAAGGAGGAGTTCACCCAAAAAATGACTTATTTTCTATCAATTACACACCCCATGAAGCCTTGAATTCATGGATTTATTTTTGTTTTTGTGGCATTCCTAAGCCAATAATTTGATGACCGGGTGTATTTCCAGTAGGAGACACAAATAATCTACGTTGTGTCTCCTACCGGATACATTAGCCGGTAGGAGACGGGAATCAAATTATTAGATTAGGAATGCGACAAAAACAAAAAAGAATCCATGGATTCAAGGCTTCATAGGGTGTGAAATTGATAGAAAATAAGTATTTTTTTGGGTGAACTCCTCCTTTAAGTACATTACTTGAGTAAATGTACATAGTTATTTTTCCACCACTGAATAGAATCTTATATTTAGTCGGCTAAAACGAGACAGACTGAATGACATTGTATGCAAAAGACAAAACACTCACCACTCACACTTCAGTTTCAGATCGACGACGGCCGCAACCCCCGGGGCCGAGACAAGGCCATCGTCATCCCCGCCCACACCACCATCGCCTTCAGCATCTGTGAGCTGTTCGTCCGCCTGGACGGGCGGCTTGGTACGCAGCAGTCTCTCTCTAAGTATTTTGTCACGGTGGCGCCTATACGTCAACCCATTAAGACCTGAGGCGATTCTTTAAAAAAAAAAAATCTAAATCCTAACAGTTTTTTGGAAAAAACTCTAAAAAAAAAGTTTTTCAAGATTTTTCAAAAATAGCAGATCTACAAGCTCATAGCGCGGCACTCGGTGCCGCGCTATGAGCTTGTAGATCTGCTATTTTTGAATAGCCAAAGTGTAAAATAATGCTTTTTTTTTAGCTCAAATCAAAAAATGACACAGATGCGTTCCAGGTCTTAATGGGTTAATGACGACAAAAGACAACACCTCCATCACTCACGGAAGCCATGGTTCATACTTCGCCATTTCATGGCGAGCAACGCGCAAGTATACGTCAGGCTTAAGAGAGAGATTTTTTTTTGTTTCTGTCGCATTCCTGAGCCAATAATTGGATGACCGGAGGAGTCACCACTAGTAGGAGCCTCTTTCCTACTGGGCAGCCACTCGGTCATCGAGTTATTGGCTTAGGAATGCGACAAAAACAAAAAAATCTCCATGAATTCTAGGCTTCGTGGGGTGATAGAATATAGTGATTCATAGAAAATGAGAACTACTCCTTCTAGGTTACTTAAGACAGTGGTTCTCAAACGTTTTGATGTCAAGGACCCCCAAATTGACACTTATTAGCCCACGGACCCCCATTTGAAAAGATATGCCACGGACCCCCACAGAAGAGATGATTTTTTACAGCTCTAGCAGTCAACTCTCAACCATTTTAATTGAAGGACCCCCAGTTTGGCATGCATAAGGCTACGGACCCCTATTTTATGGCATTTCTATCTCTGGGATGAACTCTGAGAGTGTACAAATGGAACCAAATGGACCCGGGTCCATTTGGTTCCATTTGTACACTCTCAGAGTTACAGACCCATAAGGGTCCATTTGGTTCCTAACTATCCATCATTTAGCTGGGGACCCCCTGGAACTCCCTCAAGGACCCCTGGGGGTCCCCGGACCCCACTTTGAGAACCAATGACTTAAGACATGGTACACACACACACACACACACACACACACACACACACACACACACACACACACACACACACACACACACACACACACACACACACACACACACATTACTGTGTGAGGGGGATGGTTATGGGCAGGTGGCAGGCGGCAGGTGACAGGTTAGTAACACTATAAGTGTGCAGCAGTGCGTTGCTAACGCCCGCAGTGTTCCCAGACGGCACCCTGGGTAATAAGAGAGGTGGCTCTTATCACTTCACCATTAACTAAAATCAATGATTAATTGGCCTGGTTGGTTGGATTGAGAATGATTGGTTGGTTGATTGATTGATTGATCGATCGATTGGTTAACCACATGCCCTATAGCTATACTGTGTAGCCTTAGTTGTACGTCGTAATAGCAACAATAGGCCATTTACAACTACAAGCTCACAATGGAGATGCAATGCGTCGCACAGTTTGTATTTGGCTATTTTCGTAGAACGTTCACCTACTGTATTAGGACATAATATGTCCTAATACAGTATATCCATATATTATATGGACGCTAGGGTTCATGTGGTTAATGTGTTCATGCACTGAGTGACTAACAGGCAGGTTAGACAGACAGACAGACAGACAGACAGACAGACAGACAGACAGACAGACAGACAGACAGACAGAATAATATATAGAATGCTTTGCTGATTTGTTTTTTCCCCCCTAATTGATCCATTAATCCATTGGTTCCAATTTTGAGGTAGTTGTACTTTACTTGAGTATTTCCAATTTCCAATACTTTTACTTCTACTCCACTACATCTCAGAGGCAAATTTTGTATTTTTACTCCACTACAATAATTAGTGTTACAAGTTACTAGTTACTTTGTAGATTTGGATTATTATTACAAAACATACATTACTCACTTCAGCCCTAGATACATTTCGGCCATTTGAAAATAGCAGAACTACAAGCTCATAATGCGTCACACATCGCAACGCATTGTGAGTTTGTAGATCTGCTATTTTCAAAAGCCTTTTATACATTTGAAAACTTGAAATGGGACATTCTGCATAATGAGTACTACTTTTGCTTTTGGTACTTTAAGTACATTTTGATACCCATACTTTTGTACTTTTACTCGAGTAAATTTAGAAATCCGGACTTTTACTTTATAACGGAGTATTTCTACATTGCAGTATTGATACTTTTACTTAAGAAAAACATTTGAGTACTTTTTCCACCACTGGTTCCTTGTCCAGACATCTGCGTGGCCCCAGAGTCGTGCGGAGGTTTCGAGAAGGAACAGATCAGGAAGCAGCTGGGAGGCTTCATCGGGCGTTTCTCCATGGGTCGCCTCCGTCGCTTCTTCTCCGGTATCGTCTACGGCAACCCCTTCAGGGCAGGTATGGTACTGCATCAGCTTATGACCCACACAGACTGCTCATTCTGACCTCCAGATCTTTACTTAGAAGCAGTGGTTCTCAACCAGTGATCCGGGGACCACCAGTGGTCCTCGAGGGGGTTCCAGGGGGTCCCCAGCAAAAGATGTTAATACATGTGTACGTTAATACTTGTGTACGTTGGCTATTCAAAAATAGCAGATCTACAAGCATGTAGATCTGCTTTTTGACATTTTGATCTAAAGGTGGCATTAGAGGAAAGGTCAGTGTAAAAGTAACTAAATACTTTTACGCAAGTCCTGTACTTAAAGGGGAAATCTGGACATTTTAAGTGTTATCTTTGATGTGTCGCTAATCACTCACCAACATTGAAAGGGACGTGAAGTTATTCCAGAGAGTCCGCTCTTGTTCATTCTGGCGACCCCCTCCTTTGGCATAATGGGCGCCTGTGTAAGTTTGAAAATCGTCTATTTTAACCAATACAAAGTTAGTTTTTTCTCTACTACTGCTCATCATGGAGTCTGATGATACTCAAACGCGCACGGATTGACGTGCATGCGTGGTCGTTCGTGCAGAACAAAGATAACACTTAAAATGACCGGATTTCTCCTTTAAGTACAATTTTCGAAAAATCGTACAAATCGAACAAAACATTTTGAGATGGGGGTCCGCGGCCAAATTCATATTGTTTTGGAGGTCCTTGACATGAAAACGTTGGAGCACCACTGACATAGAAACATAAGTTTTTTTTTTCTTTTCTTTTCATAACACTGGATTTAGAAGCCATTTGTAGAATCGGCTTCAGGTCTTAGTGGTTTAAGACCTTGTTTTGATTTTAATCTCACTGTATGTAAAGCACCTTGTGAGTTATCTCTGTGAGAAGTGCTGTATAAATAAAATGTACTTACTTACATACTCCCCCCCTCCCGCCCGGCCCCATGCAGACGACCAGACGTTCCAGGAGCTCACCCACTCCGACACCTACATGGACGACGTGGTCACCGACTACTACGAGAAGGCCGCCAGCATGACGGACCTCTCCTCCACCTACGGCAGGGACGGCAGCTCGCACGCGCGCGTCAACCTCCTCAACCACAACATCCCCAAGGGCGCCTGCGCGCTCTGCGGCATGGGCAACCAGAAGCGGGAGACGGTCTACGGGTGCCTGGAGTGCACCTCCGGCGGCCACAAGTACGTGCGCCTGCACGTGGTGCCCTGCTTCGACCTCTGGCATAAAACGCTTAGGTGAAAATGAAGTGGGGGGGGGGGGGGGGGGGGGGGGGCAACACTGGTGGGAGACAGTTCGACAGGACCTGGCGGTTAGAGACGTAGACATATAAAGGTAGACGCCTCCTCCGACTCTGGGGGCACGTCTGTATCGCGGGCCGCCATATTTGGGAAGGCACGCTTTTAAGGGAATTGGCAGAATCTAGTCGCATATTAAAACATGAAAGGATATTTTTTGATACGACTAGATTCTGACAAGTCCCGGAAAAGACGCGCCGTTATTGGCCAGTAGTCAGGAAGCGTGCCTTCCCAAATATGGTGGCCGCGATACAGGTCGCGCCAATGAACTGCAGCGGCCACTGAGGTCTCTAGGTTTCTATATCTATGGTTAGAGATTACAGTCTTGCTTAAATAAAAGGTTGCAGGTTCGAACCCCTGACTGCTGACGCGCGGAGTAGGGCGGAATCGTTTTCCGATGTCACTTTGTGTCCAGTTGTGAAGTGAAGAGCGATACTGAACACCGCTGACCTACCTGCTCACCGCCTCACTGTAAATCTACCGTGGGAAAACTACCATAAGGAAAAAGGGGAACAGGTGAAATCCTATAGAGCAGTGGTTTTCAACCTTTTTCATGCCAAGGACCCCTAAATTGATATACATTTTTCCGCGGACCCCCATCTCATCTTTTGCGCCAGGGACCCCCACAAGAGAAGATTCGTGTTAAAAAAAATAAAACTCTCCAAAATTCTTCAAACACTTTCAAGATTTTTCGAAAATGTTCAAAAATAGCAGATCTACAAGCTCACAGCGCGTCACTTTGTGCTGCGCTGTGAGCTTGTAGGCTACAGCTGCTATTTTTCAATAGCCAACGTATACAATATGGATAAAGGGGTGACAATGTATTAACACCTTTCGATGGGGACCCCCTGGAACCCCCTCAAGGACCAATGTTGGTCCCCAGACCACTGGTTGAGAACCACTGCTATAGAGGTCAACTGATGGATGCATAATGCAAGAGGAAACTCGGACTTAAGCCAATAGTTCCGTTGGTCATTTTACGACATTGGATATCGTGTGTATGCATTGTCTCTCAAAGGTCTGAACTAGCGTATTTCCTGTAGGTGATTATATAATACGTGATGTGATTATGTTAATTAACAGAAGCAAGAGGTGATCTATACTGGGCTCAAATTGTAACACTATGCAGCATTTTATATCTTTCAAAATATTCAGAAAATGTTACATTTTAGACAATCCTATTTGTGAGACAATATTTGAGTAGCCAAAATCTTAAATATATCCGTAAAAATGTATTTCCAGGGTGCAAAATATATTTCCCCATTACATTTTATTGCCGTTGTTTGTATATTTTAAAACAATATGTGAATCATATACAGTGCTTAGGACTTTTATTTCCTCCTCTTTGGGACGTTATTCAGCCAATAATAATAAGCAGTAAATACAAGGCATCATTTACATTAATCCTGTCAGTATGCATGCGCACCTAAAGCCAACACCTCAGCAACAGCCAACACTGTCAAAGACCTATCACTGGTTGCAGCTACCAGTGTTGATTTCGTCGACTAAAACTATGACGAAAAATATTCTTGACTACCTTTTTTCATTGACAAAAACTAAAGCTATGATGACTAAAAGTAACACTAAATATAATGTAAATTTCGTCAACAAATAAAGACAAGAGTACAATGTTAGGGATGGACTAGTGGAGACGAGATCCAGTAGAACTAAAAGACAAGTCATTTTATGTTTGGTTGCGCTCGGGTGTTGCGCTCGGAAAATAGCAGATCTACAAGCTCACAACGCGTCGCTCTGCGACGCGTTGTGAGCTTGTAGATCGCCTATTTTCAGCACACAACCATGTGTAAAATCAGCCATTACGACGACATCAAGGCACCGCAAAAATACATTTTAGTCGACTAAATCAACTGTAGATTTAGTCGACTATAATCTTATGCTATTTTAGTCGACTAAAACTAGACTAACAGTAAAACATTTCAGTCGACTAAAATATGACTAAAACTAAATGGAATTTGATTCAAAAGACTATGACTAAAACTAAATCAAAATTTGCTGACAAAATCAACACTAGCAGCTACCCCCTGTGCTGCACTGTACTGCACTGTGCTGGACAGTTCCACGCGTGAACTGGCTTGTGTCTCTGCCAGAGGCGCACAAACACAAATAATGTTCATGAATCATTCAGTGAGGGAATTAAAAATGGAGGAGAAGGATCGAGTAAAGGCCACCATGCAGGCCACTTGGCCAGAGGAAGGTGGCCCGGTTTAGCCAGGGCTCCAAGTATGTCACGTTCCTTTCAATCCTGTTTGTTTGGAGTCCTGTTTGCCGTGTCTGTTTAGCCCAGAGGCCAGTGGTGGAAAGTAACTAATTACATTTACTTAAGTAAAATGTAGAGGTATATGTACTTTACTTGAGTATTTCTAATTTCCAATACTTTTACAGTACTTCTACTCCACTACATCTCAGAGGCAAATATTTTACTTTTACTCCACTACAATTATTTGAAATTTTTAGTTACTAGTTACTTTGCAGATATAAATTATTACATTATAAAACATACATGAACCACTTTAGCCCTATTTTATACCTAGGCTATTTGAAAATAGCCGATTTATACAAGCTCACAACGCGTCGCATCGCAAAGCGTTGTGAGCTTGTAGATTGGCTATTTTCAAACATTTTAGTACTTTTACTTTTGTTACTTTAAGTACATTTTGATACCAATACTTTTGTACTTTTACTTAAGTACATTTTTTATTCCGTACTATTACTTGTAATGGAGTAATTCTATATTGCAGTATTGATACTTTTACTTAAGTAAAACATGTGAGTACCTTTTCCACCACTGCCCTGAGGCGATAGCGAATGAGGAATGATGAAAAATAAAGATTCAGCTATTTTCAAATACCACATGATCAGGAAAAAAAATCTTACAATCATGTCTGTCGTGATGTCGATAATGTATTTTTTTGGTAAGCATGTCTGTTTACAAAAGGAAGCAGTATTGTTTTTAGTTTGTTGTTTTGTGATCTTAACTGTATTCATGCATTCACTAAATACTTTTGCATCCATCGGTGAATAAATGTGTCAAAAACATCTCACTGTCTCGCTGTAAAACAAGTCATACATACAGGAACAGAGAGGTACTGTCCAGGGGCGTAGCCACGGGTGGGCATAGGTAGGCCTGGGCCCACCCACCTGGCTGTTGTGCCCACCCAAAAAAAAAAAGAAGAAAACATTTTTTCTGCTTGTGAACTGTGCCTGTGCTCTGTGAGTGGAGGCGGACTGCGGACGCGCGGAGGAGGCGGACAACGGGGCATTATTTGCGACCTGTCAATGTTTTCATGAAAATTAAGGCAAAAATAAGAATTAAATAACATAATAAACCCGCAAAAGACCCGCAAATTGCGCAAAAAAGTAAGATTTTAACCGATAATAACCGAAAAAAATCGCGTGCGCGCGCGCACATGGCACTCATGCACGCGCGCTGCGCGCGCGTGCATGAGTGCCCACCCACAAATCCCCATGCCCAGCTGCTGCCAGCTTTCTGGCTACGCCACTGGTACTGTCTACACCAGGGTTGCCAGGTCTGCTTATTATAATTTCCCCGCAAGATTATATTTGGAAAATAGCCGATCTACAAGCTCACAACGCGTCGCATCGCGACGCGTCGTGAGCTTGTAGATCTGGCTGCTTGCTTCTCTCACAGAATCTGGCAACACCGGTCTAGACAGGCTGTGCTGCAGTCAGTAGACCTAAAACATGGTGGCTGAGACTAAATGAGATTGCAATGGGAATTCCCTGACCTGGCGGCTCACCAAATTACCTTTCCCCACAGGGCTTGTGTGGAGTTATGCAGAAAATAAGGCCTGTGGTTAAACATAAACCTAAGAATTTCACATGCCAGTTCTATGACATAAATTACACCCGTGCTAATTATACTAGTCTAGGCCCCCTCCTTTTTTTGCTCCTCTCTAAACACAAAATATCTTCACTGAACATAGCCAGTCTACAAGCTCACACGACGCATCGTGTTGTGACGCGTTGTGAGTTTTGTGGATTGAGTTTCACCAAATCCTAGCCCCAGAATAGGGATGCTAGGGTTCAAGTGGTTAATATCTCCACTGTGAATTTTGAACTTTTAAATAATAGGCCTATGCCTGTGATTAGTATTAAAGGGACAGTTCACCCAAAATAAATCTTTTTTTCTATCGATTAGTCACCCCATGGACACTTGAATTCATGGATATTGTTTTTATTTTTGTCGCATTCCTAAGCCAATAAATTGATGACCAGCGGACTCGTAGGCAGCGGTTCCGGTAGGAGACACAAAGGAGAGTCTTTGTGTCTCCTACCGGAAACCGGTAATCAAATTATTGGCTTAGGAATGCGACAAAAACAATATCCATGAATTCGAGTCTCCATGGGGTGACTAATCGATAGAGTTCGGGGGTGAACTATCCCTTTAATGTATCACAAACCCAATGCAAAGACTCCATTGCGTGGGAACCAGTGGCGCCGGAGCCTGTTTAATTAAAGGACACTGTGTGTGTGTGTTTTTTTTTTTTTTTAATAAATAATAAAATCTGTGCAGTCCCCCGCACCTCTCGACCTCGCGAACCGAATTAACCGAAATAACCGCATTATCCCCCCCAAAAATCAACAAACCCACCCGAAATAACCGCAAAATTTCGGACGGGTCCCCCCACGTCATATTCCGTTCCGGCGCCCCTGGTGGGAACCCTCGCAATTACTCCAGTGTGTAAATTATGCATATGGCTACGCCCCCTGTTCTTACACTGTGTAGTGCAAGGACTAAAATATAATATTTAACCCTCATTTGGCCACATGATTAGAATGTGTGGAACAGCACACACACACACACACACACACACACACACACACACACACACACACACACACACACACACACACACACACACACACACACACACACACACACACACACACACACACACAGACAGCGTGCACACCACACAGAAACACACGTAAGCTCTGGATGATATAGGGGAGACCGGGGACAAAAGTAACAGGGGGCAAAAGTAACAGGGGGCAAAAGTAACACACTCAATAATTCTAATTAGGAACAAGCTAGAGGGGTGAGACTTATTGTGCACATGCTCAGTATGGTCCTCTCTCTGCCTACGGAAGGATAGAATGATAATTTCATCTCAGCAGAAGTTTTCAACAAAAAACTGATTTTGAGGTGCAAACGTAAATTTTTGAGTATTCCTTCTGCTGTCTAAAGATAAGATGTCAGCTGATTTAAACTTAGATTAATTGTATCTCTATGTTATTGGTCACAAATTAACATCAGCAGACTATGCTAGTATAGGTGTTTCTAGCTAGAATATGGGATTTTATCATGGTTGACCCATCGGGGGCAATTGTAACAAAGTGTTTTCAATGCAAGCAGATTTTGTGTCTGGGATTACATACTTTTATGTTAGTAAATTGACATATTTCACTAAATGTCACTACATTTCAAAGTAAAAATACATTCAAATAAAAAAAATGACATACATGTGAAAAAACAAAATTGAAAAATAAATCATTTGAATAAAAATACAAAATAATTGTAATTATGTATATAAAACATTTGTAAGTATACATGTTAAATTATAACAAATACGTTTTTCTTAGTGATGTGCTTTTATTTGAGATAAAGTGTGTTTATATGACTTATTTTTACAGTGTTACAATTGCCCCCAACCACTGTTACAACTGCCCCCGTCCCGGGGGAAATCGTAACACTGTGACTCATTGCATTCAAATTAATATTTTAGTCTTGTCCTTATTAGTGAAAGCTTAAAAATGGTATTATTAATTAGGGCACATATATATGTTTCTTATAGCAAAAGATGACTAGGATATTTCAAGTAGTCTGTGAATTATGAAGGCAAATACAAAAAGTGTTACTTTCGTCCCCGGTCTCCCCCTACTTTATAACTATTATCAAAATCCCCATTTGAAAATATATGCCAGGGCCCCCATAAGAGAAGATTTTTACAGTTCTAGCAGTGATTCTCAACCATTTAATTTCAAGGACCCCCAGTTTGACATGCATTAGCCTACAGACCCCCATTTAATTGCATTTCTTTCTCTGTTACCCTGATTTATATTGTAAAATCAATGTTAATTTAACTCTGAGAGTGTACAAATGGAACCAAATGGACCCGTTAGGGTCCATTTGGTTCCATTTGTACACTCTCAAGAGTTACAGACCAATAAAGGTCCACTTGGTCCCTAACTATCAATCATTTAGCTGAGGACCCCCTGGAACTCCCTCAAGGACCCCTGGGGGTCCCCGGACCCCACTTTGAGAACCAATGCTGTAAAGAGCCTTTATTCTGATAAACCTCCTTGTTAAAATGAAAGTTTTCTTATTTACTTGACCTGCGTTACAAGCTTGTTAGAAAAGCTTGTTGTGTTTTCTCCCCGCTGTGATACATTGAACATCTGCTCCGGTTGTGAACTATTCTCTCAGGGCACCATACTGGAAGCCTGCAGTGGTGGAAGAAGTACTCAAATTACATTACTTAAGTAAAAGTATAGCAACACCACAATGTAGAAATACTCCGTTACAAGTAAAAGGCCTGTGTTCAAAATGTTACTTGAGTAAAAGTACAAATGTATGTGGCATCAAAATTACCAAAATAATAACATAACAACAGTAAAGAAAATAGCCGATCTACAAGCTCACATATAAATAGGGCTAAAGTGGTTAATGTATGTTTCATGATATAATCATTTATATCTGCAAAGTAAAAGTACAATATTTGCCTCTGAGATGTAGTGGAGTAGAAGTGAAAGTATTGAAAATTGGAAATACTCCAGTAAAGTAAATGTACTTAGTTACTTTACACCATTGAAAGCCTGAATGTCTTTTTCTTTTCCTTTTTATCTCCGTGGTTAGAGTAGGAGGGTTGTGTTGTCTTTAAACAACCTTTATAGAGTTGGGTAATGTCCACCTTTTTTATTTCCTCAAAAAGGAAGCTAGGTAAAACGTCCCACATGGTGGTCCTATATGAGGGGGAGTCTTCTACAGGCGGTGGTGGAAAGTAACTAAATACATGTACTCAAGTACTGTACTTAAGTACCATTTTGAGGTACTTTTTTTTACTTTAGTGGAGTATCATTTCCAATACTTTTACTTCTACTCCACTACATCTCAGAGGCAAATATTGTACTTTTTTTTACTCCACTACAATCATTTGAAAACTTTAGTTACTAGTTACTTAGATTGTAATTATTATTACAAAACATTAACCATTAACCACTTCAGCCCCTTCATACATTTCGGCCGTTTGAAAATAGCAGATCTACAAGTTCACAACGCGTCGCGATGCGACGCGTTGTGAACTTAGATCTGCTATTTTCAAATAGCCGAAATGTATAAAATAGGGCTAAAGTGCTTAATGCATGTTTTATGATATAATAATGTATATCTGGAAAGTAACTAGTAACTCAAGTTTTCAAATAATAGTGGAGTAAAAAAAGTACAATATTTGCCTCTGAAATGTAGTGGAGTAGAAGTAAAAGCACTGAAAACTGGAAATACTAGTAAAGTAAAAAAATACACTCAAAATTGTACTTAAGTACAGTATACTTGAGTACATGTACTTAGTTACTTTTACAGCACTGCTTGCTGCGGTTCCTGTGGTGACCGTGTCTCGTCTGTAGGATTCTTCTCCAAAAATAGTCCCCGTTTTGAGGGTGTTTAGAAGAGAGAGCCACGAGTGGGAGGAGGCTTCCTCTCCTGAAAGGAACTACAGTAGAGTTTAGTGTTACCTTACTGTGCCCTTTTTCTCCTTGTAATTTTGCTTCTTTTTTTGCCCGAGAAGAAATGCCATGTAATCAGTTTGCAGTGCGGCGGCTGGAGGGCCTATACATAAGTTCACTTTGTTTGAGTTCTTATTCAGTCTTTCTTTTTTTTTTTTTTTTTTGAGCTTTCTTTCCCCCCTCCTGGCGCCATGATACTCTGCAGTGGTGGAAAGTAATATATAATACTTTTGTACGTTTACTTGTAACAGAGTACTTCTACATTGCAGTATTGATACTTTTACTTAAGTAAAACATTTGAGTACTTTTTCCACCACTGATACTCTGTCTCCATTCTCTGTTCTGGTTCTGGTTCTGTCCTGTCCTGTCCTGTCCTGTCCTGTCCTGTCCTAAGCTGTGCTGTCCTGTCCTGGGCAGTCAACTTTGCGACCCAAAAGCGTGCTAAAGATTTTTTACAGACATTAACTTAATATTCAGTTGATGAAATGTCTCACAGAGATGTCACAAAATCCCATGGCACAGCTGGACTTGTCTCATATAGAGCACGGAAGTCTGACATAATTTACACATCCTAGGTTTGTCTACCTGGTTTGCGGTTTTCCACCCCCATTCTGAATTCCCATAGACGTGTTTAATATCGTGTCAAATAAGAACTGTGTTCCATAAATAAACAAATGATCCCGGCAGTTTTACTCTTATGGATATGAAGCATCAACTGACGGTGAGAAAACGTTAATGTTACTTCCGCCGAATTAGTAACATTTTTGCCAGAAACAGACTGTATCAAATATAAGTGACTGACTATCATAAATGATACAGAACCTCCTCCCTGACAATATCGCCGAGACAGTTTGTTTATTCTTGGACCACAATTCTTATATGAGACTTATATGATTCTAAGATGACCCAATGTTATTCTCCATAGCGAAATTACTTTACGAACCTGGGGATGAACGAGTGACGTCAGGACTTCTGTACTCTATGGCTTGGCCTTGGTACAGTACACTCTTTCTTTGGTAACCACTAACCAGTGCTCTAAAGGGCAGTGGTTCTCAACCTTTTCAGGCCGTGACCCCCCAAAATAATCATATTTGAACTGGGACCCCCCAAAATAATCATATTTGAACTGGGACCCCCCAAAATAATCATATTTAAACTGGGATGGGGACCCCTCAAAATAGTCATATTTGAACTGGGGACCCCCCCCAAAACAGTCATATTTGAACTGGGGACCCCCCCCAAAACAGTCATATTTGAACTGGGGACCCCAACACCCTGACAAGCACTTGGAATGTATATAGGAGTTGAGGTGTTTACATATAGTTTGACTCGGTTCCACCGATAAATGTTGTGAAAATAGCCGATCTACAAGCTGTCACTTTAATGTCATCTGGGGGGGTCCCCACCCACAGGTTCTGCTCTAGTGGCGTGGCACAGGGTGAGAGCACATGACGTGAGCAGGTGGCTTCATTGGATGGGGGCAGTTGTTTCTCTCTCATGTGGCTGGAGTTTTTTTTTTCCCTTGTGGCTTTTCAAACTAATTAGTCCAACCACCAGAGGGCCCCTTATTAACCAAAGAAAATGAGTTGAGACGTTTACAGCCCGAAAATGGCAAAACTAGCTGTAGGGGGGAAAAGGAGAGGACCAATAGAGCCCTGGGATACCTCGGTCAACGAAGTAATAGGGTCGAATTGGTAAATGGAAACACATCCTCTCAAAAGCATTCATGAGAACATGATACATGTTTGGGATCAGACATGGTCTTATTAACAATTTGTCATACAGGATGCATTATCACTTTATTGAACAATAACTATGAAGAAATAACCCATTAAGTATTAATGCCCGCCCCAAAGTGCCACACATACCTGGATATAACCTTGCAGGTACTCAGATATTTTACCTGAGTAAAAGTAGTAGTAGGGTAGAAATACCCTGTTACAAGTAAAAGGCATGTGTTCAAAATGTTACTTGAGTAAAAGTACAAAAGTATTGGCATCAAAATATACTACTACCAAAAGTAAAGTAAAATAGCAGATCAACATGCTCACAACGCGTTGTGAGCTTGTAGATCACAATTGATTTTCAAATAGCCTATGTATAAAATAGGTGATTAATGAATGTTTTATAATATAATAATCTATATCTAAGGAACTAGTAACTAAAGTTTTCAAATAATTGTAGTGGAGTAAAAACTACAACATTTGCCTCGGAGATGTAGTGGAGTAGAAGTACACAAGTATTCAAAATAGGAAATACTAGTACAGTACTTGAGTAAATGTACTTAGTTATTTTCCACCACTGTTGGACGGCGTATGTTTGAACGCTGCAAGTCCGACAGTTACAAGAAGAAACCCGGGACAGACAGCATGAAGAATCACAAGACATGAAGCATGTGTTTTTGTTGCTTTTCCAGGAGCTTGTATTTTTGTTGTACCACACCGTGTTGCTCTGGAAGAACCATTTGGGCTGGACTGACTCTCTCTGGGATGTTTTGTGCATTAAGGACGAGAGGTCGGACAGAGGAAGTCACCGTTAGAGAAGAGTCAGGACTCTGCATGATGATTTGGAACTCCATTCATCCACCTTTTACATGTATTATTTTTTTTACTGCTGCTTGCTATAGCTCAGGGGTCTTCAACGTTTTCAGGCCAAGGACCCCCTAGCTGAGAGAGATGAAGCAGGACCCCCTATTCTATATTGTATAAAATTGTGTTTCAGATTAAAGTTTTTTTTTTACTTAAAGGCGTTGAGAGCTTGTAGATCGGCTATTTTCGGCTAATGTTCCCCTCAGAAAAGGAATTCTAGGGTTCAAGTGTTTAATGTAAAAAAAACAAAATCCTATCACAAAAAGATTTGGCGGACCCCCTATAGTAGCTCTGAGGACCCCCTAGGGGTCCCGGACCCCCTGTTGAAGACCCCTGCTACAGCTGCTATGAGTAAAATGCCTTTGTTCATGTCACTGTGTTAATTTTGACAGCAAGTCTTTATTTAGTTTTAGTCATAGTCTTTTGAATAAAATTCCATTTTGTTTTAGTCATATTTTAGTCATCTGAAATGTTTTAGATTTAGTCTAGATTTAGTTGACTGAGTATCATAACATTTTTGTCGACTATATATATATCATAAGAATTTAGTCGACTAAATCTACAGTTGATTTAGTCGTCTAAAATGTATTCCGGCGGTGCCTCGAGGATTTTACACTTGGTTGCATGCTGAAAATAGCCGATCTACAAGCTTGTGAGTTTAGATCTGCTATTTTCAGAGTGCAACACCCAAGTGCAACTAAACATAAAATGACTTGTCTTTTACTTCTACTGGATCTCGTCTCCTGTAGTCCCTCCCTAACATTTTACATTTTAGTCTAGTTTCTGTTTGTTGACGAAAATTGTCACTAAATTTAGTCTTAGTTTTAGTCATCGACTTAGTCAAACTAAGTCAGCTTAGTTTTTATTTAGTTTTCGTCAGTGACAAAAGGTAGTCGACGAACATTTTTCATCATAGTTTTAGTCGACGAAATCAACACTGATGTTCATGAGTGTACAAATGAAACCAAATGGACCCAGAAGGGTGCAGAGGCTGATTAAGTAGCCTACACTGCCTTGCAAAAGCATCCATTCCAGACCCATCAGATTATATGTATTTACTTCAGTTATTGACACTCACAATACATTGCATCCCCTTCAGGCCTGTCTGTCTGTCTGTGTGTGTCTGTATGTTTCTTGGTTTGTCCAGAGCATTGGTTCTCAAAGTGGGATCCGGGGACCCCCAGAGGTACTTGAGAGGGTTCCAGGGGGTCCCCAGCTAAATGATGGACAGGAACCAAATGCACCCTTATGGGTCTGTAACTCTGAGAGTGTACAAATGGAACCAAATGGACCCTAACGGGTCCATTTGGTTCCATTTGTACACTCTCAGAGTTAACGGCTAGAGACGTAAAAATCTTCTCTTATGGGGGTCCCTGGCTTATCTTTTCAAATGGGGGTCCGCGGGTCAATTTGGGGGTCCTTGACATGAAAAGGTTTGAGAACCACTGGTCCAGAGCTAATCTCGCAGACTGTTGGGCTGATCAGTGCCATATTCATGTGCACGCTGCTAGAAGACCAAAGTACCTCCATGCATTTCTATTTGAGTGGTTCCAACCACTCCTATATCTGACTTTGTCCGTGTGTCCGTATGTATGTATGTATGTCTGTCCAATAAACAAACATTGATGACAACACGGGTGATGACAATACGGGGCTCATCAAAGGCACCACTCTCTTCACACAGGGTGTGATTTTTTTGTTTCCCATATTATATATATATTATATATATTTTATATATAATTGAACTTCAATGGCGCTCAGATTGGGCTGAAACATCATAGATACAGCATGAATGACTGACGTCATAGACAGGACACCTGAAAGTCTGAGGTTCAGTTATCATTGTCACCATTTACTATTACTTTTTTCCCTCGAAAACTTTGGCATGCTCTAGTCTATAGCTTCGCCATCCAGTTCAGACTTCAAAATGTTCAGCTTTAGAAAATCTTTAAAATGTTTTAAACTTTTTACTGACTTCCAGGATCAATTTGATCTACAGAAGGCCAGACGTACGTACAGTAGATCAGGTACTCAAACTAAAAGATCAACTTTTAGATATAAGATACAACTGAGCGCAGAGTGCAGTCACAGCCAGGCATAAGTAGCCAGCCAGTAGGTGAATGTCTTTATATTACACATGAAACGCATGCAAACTAGATACAAAGTAAAATCTTTCAAAATTCCCAAACCATCAAAGCCACCAACAATGATCAGGAGCGACCCCAACGTCATCAGCAGGTACTTTGCGTCCAGGAGCCGCTTGAGCTCCGAGGAGGCGTCCTGGACCTGATGGAGGACGATGCCCACGACCAGGCAGTACGCACCTGCCATGAAGAGAACCAACCGAAAGGCAAACACCACGGGCGTGAGGAGGAGCACAAAGACGGAGATGACGCCTTGCAAGGGAAACGCCATGATGTTTTCGAGGAGGAGTGCAAAGAATCCCGTCCCGTTTTGGTGCCCGTAGATCTCCAGTTGATCGGCCGCACGTGTGAACTGGCCGCCGTCCATCACCTCCAGGAGTTGCTCCGCCGGAGTCGTTTCTTTCCCCGAGTGCATTCCGTAACGCTCCATGTATCCCGTATTAGCTCGATACGAGTGAACTGGCTTTCAACGACTTTTCTCAAAGATGACTGCTGACATCTTGGACCACTTTGAATGGATGATGGTCAACGAGCCTTATAAATGTAATTTGTGGCGTAGCGTGATGTCACCAGCATCGTCCAATATGGCACTGTTTCTCAGTGTTGGAAAAAGTACTCAAATGTTTTACCTAAGTATACTGTAGATACTTGACCCTTACGGGTCCATTTGGTTATGATTTGGTGACAGATAGTCAATCAGATATGTGACTAGGGGTGCAATAGTTAACCAAACTAATCGATTTAATCAACTATAAAAAGTGAAAAAAAACCCCACTAAAAGTTAGATAATGGAGATAAGAGGTTTCTATAAAATCTATACAAAAACAAAACAAGTTATCTACATATTTACACATGGTACCAGATATCTATCTGGTGCGGTAAGTACCCGAGTTAGACATAAGGTGTGGTGAGTACCCAAGTTAGACATAAGGTGTGGTGAGTACCCGAGTTAGACATAAGGTGTGGTGAGTACCCGAGGTAAGACATAAGGTGCGGTATAAGTACCCGAGGTAAGACATAAGGTGCGGTATAAGTACCCGAGGTAAGACATAAGGTGCGGTAAGTACCCGAGGTAAGACATAAAGGTGCGTGAGCATATTCAATGACATCAAGGATCTCCATATATGGGCATAAAAGGGACAAGGACTGACAGATATAGAGATACAGTATCCATATATGGCCACGAAAGGGACAAGGACTAACGGATACAGAGCTCTCCATATATGGGCATATCACCTTGCCCATATATGGGCATATACTGATGACATCAGGGATCTCCATATTTGGGCATAAAAGGGACAAGGGCCGACAGATGCAGAGGTCTCCATATATGGGCGTATCAGTCGGATCGGCAGTGCGACTTTGGTGTGAAGGTCGCGTAGCGGCCCAAACCTCTAGTACAGTGGTTCTGGGACCCCAGAGCCTATGTTAGTTTTACCAGAGCCCTGTTAGTCAGCATTACCTGCTTCCACCTCTCACGACAAGGACGTAGGGTTGGATTTCGAGGGTTGGATTTCGAGAGGCATATACCCTGCAAAAGTATTCAGACCAAGGGATACATGTTTTTTTTGTTGTCTTGCAGTATACTTTTGAAGGGTATATAGCAGACATACAAGCTCACAAACGTATCACCATCCGTATGTGACCCGTTGTGAATTTGTATATCGGCTGGCTATTTTATAAGGGAGCATAAATCAGGCTTAGTTCTCCAACAGTCCCCATGCTACTTCCCTTTTTGACTGCATGGTGTTATCAGCAGTCACCATGTACATTTAAAAAAAATTGCGTTTTGTTGGTTTGTATTTGTCTTCATTTCTGACCAAGGGGGAGAAAGAAAGACATAGCGTATCGACGTTCATCTCTTTATTTCTTTTTTTTTTAACACTCCAAGAAGTTCGCAGCCATGAGCAGGTCACGACAAATGTCCTTTGTAATTGTTTTGTAAAAGTCAGGAACGTTCTCTTCGCCGGGGTCGGAGTAGCGGTTCTTGTAGGACAACCACATGCAGACCATAGCCAGGACCGGAGAGGAGATGTTCTTCAGCCTCACATCCTGGGTTTCGTCCTCCACGGAATTGGGCCAACACAGCATGTTCTTGAGGGTCCCGGACATCAAGGCGAGTTCTCTCTTCACGATGAACTCATGGCTGTCCGAAGCGATAAGCCTCACATACGTGGAATCTGACCCTACACAGCCACCATAGCTTTTCCCTGATACACTGACCATTTTCGCGTTTGAGTATTCTGTTTGTTTATTCAACACTAAACTAGAAAGTCTTACTTTATTAGCTGTCGGTTTGTGGGTATGTACATTAAGCTGTGGCGTCTGGGGGCTGCTATATATACTACAGATAGTTTGTGATGTGGCGTGACATCACCTGCCGTGGAGCCAACGGTGTTATGACCGTATACAGAGATCTGATGTCAGTGCAAAACAATGTTGCTAGGCAACCGTTTCTGTTGTGAATGATGTCACATGCCCCTATATGGAGATTCCCTGACGACATTGTTAGGCAACGTTTTAATGCCCATATATGTCTGGAGTGCCTGGATTATGCCCAAATATGGACATGCCTGACGTTACAATTCTCAATACTGTTTGACCGATGAGGAGTGGATGTTTTAACTTTTTCGCTTGATTCCTGCCTTGATATCCAGCACCTGGCCTAAATATAGTTTTAGATGTGCGCACAGTCTACTCATTGAACAATAATGACATCATAATTGACTTGACATCATCCAATGCATTATGCTGGGGAACAAATCTGAAGGGGGTCAGCCTTCCCAAATATGGAGTTCCACTTGGGTCAGAGCCAAGCCCCCAGAACATGGTTGCCAGATCTGCTTATTATAATTTCCCCGCAAGATTTTATTTGAAAATAGCCGATCTACAAGGTCACAACGCGTCGCATCGCGTGAAGTACAATATGCCTCTGAGATGTAGTGGAGTAAAGTAAAAGTACTGAAAACTGGAAATACTCCAGAAAAGTCAAAACACCTCAACATTGTAGGCTACTAAGTACAATACTTGAGTACACTTAGTTACTTTTTACACCAATGATTATGTCCATACGCGTTCACGTATGTCTTCTACAGTTGACCACTGGGCAGCTCTGCTCTCCTGGAACAGGAGTTACTTCAGTGAATGAAATGTTATTTTAACCGCCATGCCAAAAGTCGAAGCGCTGCGAAAACAATTACAAGCAGCAGCAGCAGCAGCGGTATAGCCATGGATCACACAACGGTCGTCGGTCACGACCGTCATGGATGAACTTCAACTTGGTGTTTGCACTTTCTCTATTTATGGCCCTTACATCTACATAAACGTTCAAATTTCAAATATAAAGTGCTAACCCCATGGCAATGGATGTTACAATTATGTACGGGCCCTCAGAAGTGCCCGTATCTCCCGTATTATTCAATAAAAAGCATTTTAATCCGATCGGGGGCCGTTTTCCCATAGAGTTATTATGTATCAGAGTGCACTACACCTACCAACCGATAGGGTTACGTAGTTGAAAGCATATGGAGAAAATTTGGCAAAAATGGCCACCAATCGGATTAAAATACTTTTTATTGAACAATAAGTTAAATACGGGTACTTTTGAGAGGCCGCAAATGATTGAAACATCCATGGCCATGGGGTAAGCACTTTATATTTGAAATCTGAATGTTTATGTAGATGTACGGGCCGTAAATGGAAAAGATGCAAACGACAGGTTGAAGTTCATACATGACTGTCATGATACAGTCATGTTTTTCATACTTAGCCTACAGATGTAGGTCAAGTGTTATTGCAGCCAGGAACACAGGTAAAGAGGAAATAGTTAATGGACTCTAGTGACAAGTCAGCCCCTTAGTGCATGTTGTTGTTGTTGTGTATTGTTTCTGTTGTTGAATAATGATGAAGATGATGATGATGATGGTGTTTTAGTAAAACAGTCATTTAATGCTAACAGCAAGGTAAAACAAGCCGGAAAACAACTGTAATTGTAAATACTAGTAGCCTATAATAATGATACATCAATTATCTCACACACACACACACACACACACACACACACACACACACACACACACACACACACACACACACACACACACACACACACACACACACACACACACACACACACACACACACACACACACACACACACACACACACACACACGTTTGATGGATAGGTTAAGACTTTGACCGGGGTCATTTTCGAATTGCAGCCTCCTGAAGGTGTATCTTTAGGGCAGTTTTGAAAGTGAGTAGGGTTATACACTCCTTTAATTCTTTTGGTAAGGCATTCCACATTTTTGTTGCATAGCATGAGAACAAGTTCATTCCCTTTGTTGAGCCAAATCTGGGTTGAGCATGATTCGTGGAGCTGCCTCTGGTGTAATGATCGTGGACTTCATTTACGTTTTGGAAGTATTTTGACAAATACAGGGGGATCCCAATGTTGTGGCGTATCTTGTAGACCAGGCCCATTGTAAGTTGCTGTACTCTGTCCTCAACCCTAAGCCATCCAATCCTAGCAAAGTGAGCAGGGGTTAGATAGGTTCGGTGTTTGAGGCCAAGAAGTACAGTAGCCCTACTAGTTTGTTTTGGGATGTTTTAAGTCTTGTTTTTAAGGCCTTGGTGGTGTTGTGGTACCATGAGGAGCATGCATAATCGAAATGACCTTGTAGGCTAGAACAAAAATAGATAGAGTTAAACATTTTGCTCTGTCACTAAACGATATAATAGCTACTTTAACAGACTTGGTCCATTGCATTTTGGAGACGTCGGAAAACATTGGAAAAGTTGAAAGGTTTTCCCAAGATGGATGTATTTCACCGAGAAAAGGCTCTTCTGAGCAACAGAGCTGTTCGGCATCACTTCCTCTGATCCACCATCTTTCATCTAGTGGTGGAAAGTAACTAAGTACATGTTCTCAAGTACTGTACTTAAGTACAATTTTGAGGTATTTGTACTTTACTTGAGTATTTCCAATTTCCAATACTTTTACTTCTACTCCACTACATCTCAGAGGTAAATATTGTACTTTTACTCCACTACAATTATATGAAAACCTTAGTTACTAGTTACTTTGTAGATTTTTATATTACTACAAAACATACATTAAAGGTAAAGTGATATTTTTGGGTATTATATTTGGTTAAAAAGGTTAAAGTACTATATTCTGATAGTAATCATTGCTACAGAGCGTTTGTTGGGTCACAGGGGTCTCTCCAGCTCTTTAGTAAACACAATATAGTACATTTTCAGGTAGGTGACAATTTAAGCCAATCAGGAGAGTGGAGTTAGCACTGAAAATGCGTTTTCTGTTTAATAAAGAGCTGGAGAGACATGGGAGACTCCTTTTACTGAACAAACACTCTATAGCAATGATTACTATCACAATATAGAGCTATTTAACACGTATTCTAACCAAAGCAAATCACTTGCCCTACCTTTAACCACTTCAGCCCTATATATATTTTTGGCCATTTGAAAATAGCCGATCTACAAGCTCACAACGCGTCGCATCGCGACGCGTTGTGAGCTTGTAGATCTGCTACTTTAAAAAAATATTTTTATACATTTGAAAACTTGAAATGTACTTTTACTTTTGCTACTTTAAGTACATTTTGATGGCAATACTTTTGAACTTTTTCTCAAGTACATTTTAAATGCTGGACTTTTACTTGTAGAGTATTATTCTACATTGCAGTATTGGTACTTTTACTTAAGTAAAACATTTTAGTACTTTTCCCACCACTGCTTTCATCCCTCTGTACAGAAGTACTGCAGTCTGTAATCAGGGACATCAGCCTCTCCTCTGGGGAGGAGGAGGGAAGAGACAGAGAGACACACATGGATGGAGAGACAGAGAGAGAGAGAGATGGGGGGGAGGGGGGTGAGAGAGAGAATGAGAGGGAGGGAGGGAGGGAGCGAGAGAGACATAGACCTACACTTGGATAGAGAGAGAGAGAGAGAGAGAGAGAGAGAGAGAGAGAGAGAGAGAGAGAGAGAGAGAGAGAGGGGGGGGAAGAGGGAGGGAGAGAGAGAGAGAGAGAGAGAGAGAGAGAGAGAGAGAGAGAGAGAGAGAGAGAGAGAGAGAGAGAGAGAGAGGGAGATATAGATAGGGAGAGGGAGGGAGCGAGCGAGAGAGACATAGACCTACACTTGGAGTGAGAGAGAGAGAGAGAGAGAGGGGCAGACAGACAGGGGGTGGGAGAGAGCAAGGGAGGGAGCGTGTGAGGGAGAGAGGAGACAGGAGTTTGTAACTAGTGTGTAATCACTCATCCAGGAGGACCTACACTGTGTTCCTCCCAGCCAGGGTTTTCTTTTTTTCTCTTTCTCTCTTCCCCTTCTTCCTCAGGTCTGGATGTTTTAGTTTGGAGTCTGTGCTGCTGCCCGCTTGTCTCGTCCACCCCTCTCTCTCTCTCTGCCCCTCTGTGTGTGTGTGTGTGTGTGTGTGTGTGTGTGTGAAGTGTATATGAGGACCCCCCTGCCTGTCAGGGGCCCCTCCACCATGCGCTCTAGGATTATCATCTGTGTGGCCCTCATAGCTTTGTCTCAGGTGGTGGCCGTGACCTGCCAAGATGACACCAAGAAAGGTGAGTGAACTGTCTTCTACACCAAACCTCTTTGCCAAAAATAGCAGATCTACAAGCGCACAACGCCTCGCAGCGCGAGGCGTTGTGCGCTTGTAGATCTGCTATTTTTGGGCGATTTTTTGATCTGCTATTTTTCAGCCCAAGGACCCCTTAGGCTGTATTGTATAGAATTGTGTTGCAGATTAAATTAAATTAGATCTCTTTTTTTCCCCTCTACACCAAACCTCTTTGCCAAAAAATAGCAGATCTACAAGCTCACTGCGAGGCATTGTGAGCTTGTAGATCTGCTTTTTTTTGGGCTAATGTTCCCCTCACTCCCCTATCCTATCGCACAAAGATTTGGAAGACCCATGGTGTATATGATATGCCCACTTCTTCTCCCTGTGTATATACTGCAATTCTTGGTTTCCACAACATGGTTTTTGCAGGTTTCTTTCGTTGCACTTTACAGTATGTAATGTGATCACTGACTGTATGGATTAAATGTGGATGACGATGGCCTTTAACTATAGCCTACAGCAGGGGTCTTCAACAGGGGGTCAGGGACCCCTAGGGGGTCCTCAGAGCTACTATAGGGGGTCCACCAAATCTTTGTGTGATAGGATTTAGTTTTTTTACATTAACCACTTGAACCCTAGAATTCCTTTTCTGAGGGGAACATTAGCCAAAAATAGCAGATCTACAAGCTCACAACGCCTCGCGCAGCTTGTAGATCTGCTATTTTTGGCAAAGAGGCTATAGGTGTAGAGGGAAAAAATAGCAGACTAAGTAAAAAAAAAAACTTTAATCTGAAACACAATTTTATACAATATAGAGAAGGGGGTCCCTGCTTCATCTCTCTCTCAGCTAGGGGGTCCTTGGCCTGAAAACGTTGAAGACCCCTGGCCTACAGTATGTGCTATATACTGTAAATGAGAGGTCATCACTTAAGGCCAGTGATATTGAAACCTTTTCCCTTTTTATTACTGTCCCCCCACCAACTAATACAAGTGAATTACACATTTGTCCAGATCTTAAATAACTGTGCAACTTCACATAGGCTATTGCAAACTGTTTAAAACGAATGGAATACATTACCTTAAGAGAAGTAAGGTATTTCTATGTTTAAAGATGAACATTTTGGCGTTTTGTGTTGAAGATTAGTAATGTTCAGGCAATAAAGGGGGCCATGTCCCACAGTTTGAATTGCTACCACTGCTGCCAAGGGCCTTCAGTTCAAATCACATAACCAACTGTGTGACTTTGACATAAATATGTAATCACCTGAACAATTAGTTCACACTATTGTGAAGATTATAAAAGATATAGGATTCTTGAAAGAAAATCCACAAAGAAAATGATCTCTCTCTCAGCATAGACTGTGTGAGGGTGCCCTCTAGTGGCCTCTCAGCATTACTATTTGATTACTATTAGTGGTGTGATTCAGTAAAACGAGTGCATAGACATTGGGGGAGCTGACATGCATCACAGATGTGGAGACAGACAGATTCCAACCAAACCAGGTTCACGATCGTTTGACAACTGGGTTGAATCACACACGTTTTTGTTAAGCGTGACACAATGGCGCGACACAAACATTTAGGCAACAGCAACTCTCTCAACCTCTTGTCTGTACTGTGGTCATCTTGGGTAGCTTACCCCAAGATGACCAAGCCTTGGGTAGCCTACTACAATCTTATAACTTTGTTGTGACTTCACCCCCCAGAAACCATCTCGTGAAAAGTTGTTGTGAATGTTATTTCGGTTCGTTTTAGGGAGCAAACCTTCATTCAACACATACTCTTCCTCTTCCTGTTCCTCTTTCTTGTGTTGTTTTTACCTTTCTATTGTTAGACCGTTAGTTTATGACAGTTCCTTGTTTGTCAAAGGATGGATGTGGTGGAGAAGTCTCTCATCCTTAACATGCACCATGTTTCAGTTTATGCTTTATTCTTATACTGCCACCATCATCCACCATGCCACCCATGCCACCCAGCTGTTGGACCACGTTGGCCTTGTGGTTTGAGGGAGGGAGAGGTGTCAAATTTATCACACATTCAAGCTTGTTATTTATTCATGAACAATTGTGTATTGATTCTAGTGCATAAGAATATACAGTAGTACACAGTGGTGGACAGTAACTAAGTACATTTACTTAAGTACTGTACTTAAGTACAATTTTGAGGTATTTGTACTTTACTTGAGTATTTCCAATTTTCAGTACTTTTACTTCTACTCCACTACAGCTCAGAGGCAAATATTGTACTTTTACTCCACTACATGTATTTGAAAACTTTAGTTACTTGTTACTTTGCAGATATAAATGATTACATTTAAAAAACATACATTAACCACTTTAACCCTATTTTATACCTAGGCTATTTGAAAATAGCCGATCTACAAGCTCACAACGCGTCGCATCGCGACGCGTTGTGAGCTTGTAGATCTGCTATTTTCAAATATTTAGTACCTTTACTTTTGGTACTTTAAGTACATTTTGATGCCAATACTTTTGTACTTTTACTCAAGTACATTTTGAATTCTGGACTTTTACTTGTAACAGAGTATTTTTATATTGCAGTATTGGTACTTTTACTTAAGTAAAGAATTTGAGTACTTTTTCCACCACTGGTAGTACATAAAGGTTAAACAGCTAAACAACAAACTTAACAGACTTAACAAAACAGCAAAAAGGAAAAGAGAAGAATGGAAAAGGGGAAAGGAACAAAAAAAGACAGGAGGAACAGAAACAAAAGTTTCTCTGTATTTTTTCCGTCTAAATAAAGACAAGAAAAAAATGTCCCAGAGAAGATGAACCGACAAAAATAAATGATGGCCCAGAGAGAATATGGACCTTAAAAATACATTCCTCCCAGCACCAGACCGTGCTAAAGTGGCGATGTGTGCTGGGCTGGACCGGGCTATTTCAAGGCAGAATGAAGGGGTTCTGGAGGCCATGGCTATAATGATGTGGCCTGGTGGACGCGACGGCCAAAAAAAGGAACCACTCATTTTGGTCAGACCTCGGGGCCAAGAGCAGACGAGGCACGCCCCAGTGTGAGAGATAAAGCTTTATATAGGGAAATATGCATGCATTCGCTTTCATCCAGAGGCATTCTAGACGTTTACAGGATTTGCAGTTGGGCGTTGGGCATTGTGAGTGAGTGAGCAGGAGGGTTTCAGTGTACGCTTTGTAGTTCTCGACCCCCCAAAAGAATCATATTTGAACTGGGGACCCCCCAACCTGACAAGCACTTGTATTGGGAAATGTATTGCATTTTGCTTGACTCGGTTCCACAGATAAATATATAGTGAAAATAGCAGATCTACAAGCTCACAATGCCTCACAACGCTGCTATTTCCCCCATCTTTTCCCCTTTCTTATATTATTTGACAATTTGGCCAATGTCCGACCAGTTGTTATAGTATAGTTTGTTGATTACTTTTGATGCAGGTTGAGAACCACTGCACTATAATAAAGTTGTCCCCAGCGTACGTACAGTACCCAGTATCATGGTAGGCCAGTCTATGATGTCATCAGTACAATGATGTCATATTGATGACATCATGGGATCTCCATATATGGGGATTCGTGGATTTATAGGCATTAAAATATCTTTACGTTTTATTTTTGTCTCCGCCAGGCCGAAGGCATGGTGTAGAGTATGTTTTCACTTTGTCCGTCCGTCTGTGAACACCTAACATTGGTCAAGCTTCACGTGACATCACAATATGTAATATAAATAGGTGAGACGGAATTAATCAGGAACACTCTCTTCTACCACCTCGCCTTCTACCACCCCGCCTGGCGACCTGTGCTCCGAGGAGCACATTTTCTAGTTTTATTTCCATTTCTGCTTAGCGTCAAGCTATATATATGCTTAGATTATTTTTGATTTATATTAGGATACATTTGCGCGACTGTAAAGACGAAACGGAAGTGGGGAGGAGGCTTCACATCGGCTTTCTATTTTAATCATGATCAGAGCTTCCAAGTCATGACCTTTGACATTATAAACACAATAAAGGTACACAGTAACTGACTTGTAGTTATTCATATTGAAACAAAATGGCCCCTTCATGATTACTTTTAGGGCATGCATGTCTGTTTTATTAGATAGCTGAAATAAAAATGTGCGGAAAGATATAGCTGGGAGATTGTATGTAACCGCGGTGACAGGGGTCAGAGATCACGTTTGAACCCGTGGTGGGTGTGTGTGTGTGTGTGTGTGTGTGTGTGTGTGTGTGTGTGTGTGTGTGTGTGTGTGTGTGTGTGTGTGTGTGTGTGTGTGTGTGTGTGTGTGTGTGTGTGTGTGTGTGTCTGTGTCACGTAGGTCTGTGTCACGTAGGTCTGTGTCTACATGGTGTGTCACCAAATCGTTGGTTCTATAATCTGGGCTTCAATTATGGACTGGCATAAAGCACTAGGAATGAGCTCCACCCCCTGCTGTGGAGCCCACTTAACCCATTAAGAGCGGGTTACTTTAACCATTATCTTACTTTGGCTATTCAAAAAATAGCAGATCTACAAGCTCATAGCGTGGCACCGAGTGCCACGCTATGAGCTTGTAGACCTGCTATTTTTTTTTTATCGTGAAAACTTGTGCAAATCTTTGAATATATACTTTTTTTTAAAAAGCGAACATTTGTAACTCAAATCTTTGCTTCTGGGGGGTTCTACAAATGTCTTCTAAACCCTACAGTTTTTTTTTATTCATTTGTTTTACTTATGTTGCTATATCAGGTGGTTCTCAAACTTTTTCATGTCAAGGACCACACAAAATGATCTGTATTTGTACGCGGACCCCCATCTCAAAATATTTATTTCCAGGGACCCCCCAGAAGCAAAGATTTGAGTCAAAAATGTTCCTGTGCATGATTTGCACACATTTTCAATATTTAAACAAAAATAGCAGATCTACAAACTCGTGGCGCGGCACTCGGTGACGCGTTATGAGCTTGTATATCTGTTTTTAATGAATAGCCTGAGTATAAAATAATGGTTATAGCTAAAATCTAAAATGAATGGGTTATAGGTTACAGGGTAGAATATTCTGTATGACAAGTTGGACCGATATCACATTGAGAACATACTAACAGACAACTTATGATTTTGTGCTACTGTACCTCCAAAGAAACAGGCACGACCTCACAATGAGATCTGCTATTGTTGCAGAATTTCCACCTATTTTTGCCATTTTTTCCCCTATTATTATATTATATCATTATCCCATTGAGACCTGGATGTCTCCTAAATCTCAACAGTATTCTGAAAATACTATATCAGTGTTGCTCTATTTTTTTTCATGTCACGGACCCCCAAGATTATATGTATTTGGCCGCGGACCCCCATCAAAATGTTTTGTGTCAGGGACCCCCCAGAAGCAAAGATTTGAGTTAAAAATGTTCGCTTTAAAAATATATATATTTCAAAGATTTGCACACATTTTCACGATTTTTCAAAAATAGCAGATCTACAAGCTCGTAGCGCGGCACTCGGTGCCGCGCTATGAGCTTGTATATCTGCTATTTTTGAATAGCCAAAGTGTAAAATAATGCTTTTTAGCTCAAATCTAAAAATGACACAGTTCCAGGTCTTAATGGGTTAAGGTTGGGACTTGAATTGAAAAAACTTGGCTTGATTGTGAGAGAGGAAACACAAGGTTGCTATGTCTAAGTTGTAATGATATGAATACGGCTTCCTTCTACTGAGAAGCCAGAATAGTCACAAAAGACAGACAGGCAGACAGACAGACAGACAGACATGAAGACATGAACATCCAGAGTGTAAAGTAACTATATTTACTCAAGTACTGTACTTAAGTACAATTCTGAGGTATTTTTACTTTAGTTTCCAATTTTCGGTAGTTTTACTTCTACTCCACTACATCTCAGAGGCACATATTGTACAATACTTTTACTCCACTACAATTATTTTAAAACTTTAGTTACTTTGTAGATTTTTATTATTATTACAAAACATATACATTAACCACTTCAGCCCTACTGTATATACATTTCGGCAATTTGAAAATAGCCGATCTACAAGCTCACAATGCGCTTGTAGATCGGCTATATTCAAAAGATTTTTATACATTTGAAAACTTGTGAAATGGGACATTCTGCACAATGAGTACTTTCTACTTTTGGTACTTTAAGTACATTTTGATACCAACACTTTTGTACTTTTACTACAATTTTGAATTCCGGACTTTTACTTTTTTTTGTTGCAGAATTGATACTTTAATTTAAGTAAAACATGTGAGTATTTTTTATTTTTATGAGTACTTCCACCACCGCTTCAGACACCAGAAGGCTGTGGGTGAACTGTGACCTCTATACTGTTTTATTTTTGGACAGGGGAGTTTCTCCTCTTAAAAAAAGGAGGCTATAATAACGCTCGGACATACAGTATACTCTATATATATGAGTCATAACCACATCAGAAGGAACTAAGACGATGGTGGTCCAACCTTACCTGGATGAAACTATAACCCCACAGCGAATTCTGCTCCGAAATCTTATTCTTGCTCAAAAGTATATTCTTTAATTTTATCATTAGCACAAATTAACCACTTAAACCCTCTAGTCTTATAGTGAGACGGACCGGAGTTGCAACTGTACTTGGACCGATTTCTTCCGTCCATGCCAGTGGTTTTCAACCAGTGGTCCGGGGACCACCAGTGGTCCTTGAGGGGGTTCCAGGTGGTCCCCGGCTAAATGATGGAGAGTTAATGGAGAGTTGGTGACCAAATGGACCCTTATAGATCTTTAACTCTTGAGAGCGTAAGGGTCTGTTTGGTTTCATTTTACGCGCTCAGGAGTTACATTGTTGTTAAACATCTGCATGACTTAAAGGGCGAGACCACTTTGTTAGAGGTTTGGGTTGTGTAGTTACCTTGCCATTGTGTAACTCCAAAGGTGGACAAGAAATCGAAAATAATTGCTCCATTGATTAGAAATTGATAATTCAAAATATGCTCCTCATTGACTTACATTGTACGGTAAAACAGCTCTTCAAGCAAGTCACTCTTTTAGCACGTAAACAAACGCAAGTTGATTCAGACAATCGTCACCTTGCTAAACTAATGGCCTAAGTCATTTTTTTAAAGTTTTTCAGAACAAATAAAAAACTGATCCAAAACAAAACTATATGATATTTCTTAATAATTTCACCCAAAATGTTTATAACAAATTATGACTATTCAAATAAAAATAACACTGTCTGTCAGTTATGTAACATAAGAGATTTAAATAGGTTTAAATAGGATTAAATCTGACTTAGGCCAAATGATTTACAGATTTAGGCTTTTTTTTGGCAATTATTTTGGCCTAAGTCACAAAACCATGTGACTTAGGCCAAAACATTGCCTATTTTGGCCTAAGTCACACTAGGGAGATAGGCCATTATACTAAAAGGGGAGTGAACAGCATGATCCTTTTCAATTAGGAGATAGGCGATTTTACCAGAGGTGGCCAGTGTCATGAGGAGCTGACTTAGGCAAAAATATCATTTTCCTCAAAAAACGACTTAGGCCATTAGTTTAGCAAGGTGACGCAATATAGAACATCACCAAACCCAGTACTGTTTGTTTTTCTAATACAAATGTTAACTTCCTGTTGATTTTGCTATTTTTATTTAGAATTAAACCCGTACTAGATCCACGGATCCGGATCCGGATCTTCAAATAGTAAAATCAACAGGAAGTTGACATTTTCATTAAAAAAACAAACAGTACTGGGTTTGGTGATGTTCTATATTCTCTGAATCAGCTTTGTTTGTGTTAGTTTACGTGCTAAAAGAGTGACTTTGAGAGCTGTTTCACCGTACAATGTAAGTCAATGAGGAGCATATTTTGAATTATCAATTTCTAATCAATGGAGCAATTATTTTGGATTTCTTGTCCACCTTTGTTGTCCCTGGAACAAAATATTTCTAGATGTGGGTCTGCGGCCAAATACATATCATTTTGGGGGGGTCCTTGACGTGAAAACGTTTGAGAACCACTGCTGTACAATACCCCGAAAACAAGACGATATTTGATCATAAGCACATAATGTAATGTAATGTAATAAGCGCAGGCATTTGATGCATACAACAGTATCCTATACCAGCTGGAACACATGGGGAAGCATTTTTACAAATCCGTAGCAGGATGGTTGCTCTGGGTGTGGCACCCTCTGGCAACTCTCCCCCAAATGAAGGCAAACCCACGGGGCCTCGCTATGAAGCCTAACGTATAATAACCAGCTGCGGTTTTCTCCTGAAATAACTCTTGCTTTTGAAAGCGAGCCTTGCTCGCGGGGAGAGGCCCCGCCACATAATGAGTGCTTATAGAGACGTCACTAAAATTGCCTGGATTAAAATATGCTCATGAACCACAGCTAGCGCTGTGGCAGTGCGGCAACAGGTGGTTAGATTTTACTTTTTCTTTTTTTTTATCCTCTTAAGCCTGCGTCAGACTTTCACATATAACGGTGTTGCGGATGGCTGCTATAGACCAGTGGTGGAAGAAGTACTCAGATATTTTACTTAAGTAGAAGTAGCAATACCACAGTGTAGACATACTCTGTTTACAAGTAAAAGGCCTGTGTTCAGAATGTTACTTGAGTAAAAGTACAAAAGTATTGGCATCAAAATATACTACTAGCAAAAGTAAAAGTAAAGTGAAAATAGCCGATCTACAAGCTCACAACGCGTCGCAACGCGTTGTGAGCTTGTAGATCGCCTATATGTATAAAATAGGGCTAAAGTGGTTAATGTATGTTACGTACTTAGTTACTTTGCACCACTATTTTAGACTTTGACATTTGACAGTGTTGCGGAGCAAAAATCTACGGGCTGGATTTGACTTCTTTTATTTTTTAACTGCTTAAGTCTTTATTTGAATACCTTGTCGTACAGCGGTGTTGTTGCGGCACAGAAATAGCTGATCTACAAGCTCCCAACGCCCAACATTGTGTAAAAATGTCTGGCTATAATGACATGCCCAAAATAGGGACTCCTATAGTTTGTGTGATTACATTTCTGTGGCATGAACAACGTCTAATCTTGACAGCTCCTCAGCAACAAAATGGCCATGTCAACGTCTGTTGAGAATGGAGGGTTAGGGTTAAGTGTTTTAAGTGAGGCATGGAGCCTCAAAGTGGGGTCCGGGGACCCCCAGGGGTCCTTGAGGGGGTTCCAGGGGGTCCCCAGCAAAATTTGTTTAGAAAAAAATCTTTAATAATTAAAAAAAATGTGGAATATGTTTTATGTACAGTATTCCTTAACATAAAAAAGTTTGAGAACCACTACATCATTTAGCCTTTTATACAGCCTTTATACCCAGAATGTTGAACATTATGAGGCGGTAGTGACAGATAGAGATTACAGATTACATTTTTACTGTTATAGATGCTTTCATACATGGGAGCTGCTCGCATTGTGAGCTGTATATCTGCTATTAAGTGACTATGACATCAAAGTCATAGGGGGGCCAATCCCAGATTACTTTTCAGCCTAATTATTCAGAAAACCCCAGACCACAGAAAAAAAGCGTGTTACACACAGTGCTTTATGGGTACACAGTGTATTTTAAAGGCTTTCCTCATAATGTTAGAGGACCATTTCAGTTCCCAACTAGAAAAAGTGCTCCTCGGAGCACAGGTCTCCGCCAGGTTAAGTAGGTTATTGTGGCCTCCTCGTGGCGCTATAATAGGCCAATGTGAAAAGGGTGCCATTTCTTCTTGGGACTTTCATGGCAATCAGACATTTGCATTCATGATTTGAGGCATTTTGTTCCAAAAAATGTGTTTTGCTAAATTATACCTGCTGGTGGCGCTATAACAGGCCAATGTGAAAAGGGTGGCATTTCTTCCTCGGCCTAGTGGGAATGTGCGTGTGAAATTGTACGGAAAGCGCATGCTGCGTTCATGATTTGAGGCATTTTGTTCAAAACGGTGCAATCCTGCAAACTTTGGAAGCCAACCTTAGCCAATGAGGATGGAATATGGAAAATCAGACAGATCCGTGTTGATCACATGACTATAGAAATACTGTGTACAGATTTGCATGACGTTTGGATAACATCTGTTGGAGTAAATGGGTTTTGCACAAATCGGCCTCCTGGTGGCGCTATGACAGGCCCATGTGAAACATTTGGGGCAGAGGTTCTGGAGTGTGTGTGCACAGTTCCACAGCGACCGGGCCAACGGTGCCTGAGATCAGCTGCTCACAGACAGACGGACGGACAGGGGGTAAAACATACTCTCTCGTCATGCCTTTCGGCCTGGCGGAGACAACTACTGTATAAACCACAGAGCGCTGACTGACTGCATCATTAGTGACAGTGACAACAGTGGTGACAAAGTTGACTGTGTGTGCAGCACTGGTACGTCATCCACAGTGGTGGATTGTCCCGTGACAGGTTGCAGTTCAGTGGAAGGTTGATCAAGCCATTTGTATGGAGTTTGAGACGGTGATAAACCAGCATGCCTCCGAGAAATACTGTATGTTTTCACTGAAACATTATTGAGACTTTACTAGGCTATGCACCTACCTACCGCCTTTCCACCTCAAATATTAAATACGAAAACAAAATATGTATTTGCGTATTGAGCAGAGCACGCACGTACGCGCACACACAAACAAACAAACAAACAATTGTACCTTCTACACAGCCTCTTGGAAAGCACACTGACGAAAAGGCCAGTTGTTCCTGCGACCTGTGGTGTGACTGTGACAAGGTCATTATGAAATAGCACTGCAACTGTTATGGTTTTCGTTATTGCCAGTAAACACTTGGGAAAGAGTAACCTTGTTTTGAGTTTGAGTTTCTCACACAGACTGTGAAACCGCTCCTCTGCCACAAACCAAACACAAACACATACAGTTAGCCTGCTATAAAATGTGTTCAGTAGTTCCCAGACCTCCACCATGGTGGCAAAAAAATCAAATGCATTTTTTTATATTCAATTTAGTCGATTCGTCTGATTAACAGCATAACCTTGTACTATACGTTGTTCAGTGGTGTAAAGTAACTAAGCACATTTACTCAAGTGCTGTACTTAAGTACAATGTTGAGGTACTTTTACTTTATTGGAGTATTTCCAATTGTCTATACTTTCACTTCTACCCCACTACATCTCAGAGGCAAATATTGTACTTTTACTCCACTACAATTATTTGAAAACTTTAGTTACTAGTTACTTTGCAGATATAAATGATTACATTATAAAACATGCCTTAACCACTGTAGCCCTATTGTATACCTAGGCTATTTGAAAATAGCCGATCTACAAGCTCAGTTGTGATCTTGTAGATCTGCTATTTTACATTTGGTACTTTAAGGACATTTTGATACCAATACTTTTGTGCTTTTAGTCAAGTACATTTTGAATTCGGGACTTTTACTTGTAACAGAGTACTTCTACATTGCAGTATTGATACGTTTACTTAAGTAAAACACTTGAGTACTTTTTCCACCACTGACGTCGTTGTACAATGATGGCATACGAAAATAGCAAAAATGAACAATCTACAAGCACGCTTGTAGATCTGCTATCCTCCCTTTTTTTTCCTTTTTTCTCCCAAAGCTGTAACTAGCTGTCAGTCAGCTGATGTTGAACATCAGCTTTCTATTCCCCATTCACAACACTGCTGGTCATTACGTCACACACTCATACTCCAATCACAGCTCACGCATGAGCAAAGAGGTTCCTTTAAATACGGCTTCGTATTCACTAGGTCTTTCTTGGTTGCTGAACCAATGCATTCTGCTAGCTCCTCCCCCACCCCAGCCTCCACCTTTTGATTAGAGTCTGGCATAGGCTCAAATACTTGTGATTATCATGTATATCTGCTTTGTTTAGAGTCTGGCATAGGCTCACATACTTGTGATTATCATGTATATCTGTTTTGTTTAGAGTCTGGCATAGGCTCACATACTTGTGATTATCATGTATATCTGCTAATTCAAACTAATATGTCAATGCAATTAACAACGATTACAGGGTGGAGAGCCAAGAAAGGTAACAACAACTAGGGCAGACAGGAAACGCTAGTAGAAACTAACTACAAAATAAAGGAACATAGCAGTAAAGTGAAACCCAAGTACAACACAAAACAGGAAACTATAGAATGTCACTACTACAAATAAAAAAAGCCCTATTTTATACCAAAATATAATAAAACACAGGGAGCCGGGTCATAACACAGGGCCAACCTGGGCCAACCAGACAGACTGACAGACAGAATTGCATGAATTACAATTACTGTCTATACTGTAAATTGTGAGGGCTGTTTATTGCTGTACTATTTAAATTATTATCCTTCACTTATTCACTAATTGCTTTAGCTTATATATCATTTAGATAAGCTAAAGTAGCCTACTGTTTGTGTGTTTGAGCTATGATGATGTTCTGAGCTGTACTGTATTCTGGAGAGTCTTGATGAGTTCATTCAATGTTTCTATGTTTTCTGTATGTTCACGCATATTGTATAGACATCTAGGAGAACTTTTAACTTGCACACATTCCTGCCTTTTCATTTTAATGTCTTCTTTGCTTAGTTTTTAACCTTTTAACTAGTTATTCTCCTAGTGAAGTTGTTTCTTTGATGTGCTTTGGATCAAGGTTTCTGCAGGTTCTGTGGCCCAAAAAAACAACAACAAAAAACAGCTGCTGATTAACTTGCTGTGTGTGTTGTTGACCACACAGACTCCTGCACAGAAAACGGCCAGGTCTACCCCAACAACGACCTGTGGAGTCCCGAGCCGTGCAAAGTGTGTGTGTGTGACGCGGGCACGGTGTTGTGTGAGGCCGTGGTGTGTGAGGACATAGGGGACTGCCAGAGAACCGTGATCCCAGAGGGAGAGTGTTGTCCCGTGTGCGCTGCTTCTTCTGCCTATGAGCAGGTGCCACTCGCAGCAGGTAAATGGAAACTGCATAGGCTCTATGCACAACAGCCATATCGCCACCTTGCTAAACGAATGGCCTACGACATTTTTTGAGGAAAATTATATTTTTGCCTAAGTTAGCTCCTGATGACACACCTCTGGTAAAATCGCCTATCTCCTAATTGAAAAGGATCATGCTGTTCACTCCCCTTTTAGTATAATGGCCTAACTCCCTAGTGTGACTTAGGCCTAAGTCACTTGTTTCTGTGACTTAATGTAGGCCAAAAAATGGCCTAAATCAGTAAATCATTTGGCCTAAGTCAGATTTAATCCTATTTAAACCTATTTAAATCTCTTATGTTACATAACTGACAGACAGTGTTATTTTTATTTTAATAGTCATAATTTGTTATAAACGTTTTGGGTGAAATGATTAAGAAATATCGTATAGTTTTGTTTTGGATTACTTTTTATTTTTTCTGAAAAACTTTTCTGAAAAACTTTCTGAAAAAACGTAGGCCATTAATTTAGCAAGGTGACGATATTGGGAAAAAAATGGGCCTCTTCTTACTTCCTTCACAGGTGTTACCATAATGATACAAATGAAGGCTCTGTTCCATTCTGGTCAAAGAGAGTCAGGGTGCTGATGTATTGTGCGTGTTGGCTCACTGGAAACACTCTGCTACACCAGTGGTTCTCAAAATGGGGTCCAAGGACCATCATGGTTCCTTGACAGGGTTCCAAATGGCCCCCCTTACGGGTGTGTAACTCTGACAGTGTACAAATGGAACCAAATGGACCCGTACGGGTCCATTTGGTTCCATTAAATTTGTACGCTCTCAGAGTTCTGGGGGTCCTTGAGATTAAAAGGTTTTTGAGAACCACTGTGCTGCACGAAACGGAACAGAGCCTTCGTTAGTATCATTGGTAACACCTGTGAAGGAAGTAAGGAAGAGGCCCAATATGGCTGCTGTGCATGGAGCCTATTGAGGCATGCGACCACTCACTGAACTTCATCAGTGAACAGGGAGTATATCGTCGCTGTCGGACATCTCTTATCTCCATACTGCCCTTACTTCTCCGCATATGAACGCCCTACTTGATCATGCTACGATGTCACGCCAAAGCATCAAAAGTAGCAGATCTGCGAGCTCGAAAAGGCGGCGCGTTTCGAGCTTGCAGATTTGCTAGTTTTGAATTTAAAATCCTGAAAAGTAACAGTTTTGGACATATGAGGTTTCCACCCGACAGGAGACGACATATAGGCCTCTGTACTTGAGATATCGACAAAGAAGAAAAACAATCATAGCTTTTGTGCATCTTAATTCACAAGACTATTCTGCATAATATGGCACAATAGCCTAATTAACCATACATACGTGTCTCAGTCAGTGCATCACATGTCATTAGGGGTTTACAATCATGGACCGTCTATTTCTATGCTGCATTGTACGTATATGGCAGTATGAAAAACGCATGGATTTTCTGACATTTTGGTCATATTTTAGTAAATCACTATTGGCCCATAGTTTCTTTAAGAGATTTCTGTTTCATTGGTCCAGAGACACTCTTATGGGTGTACATTCTATGGGTGTACAATCTATAGCCGTACATTCTAGGGGTGTATATTCTATAGGCGTACATTCTATAGGTGTATATTCTATAGGCGTACATTCTATAGGTGTACATTCCTATGGGTGTATATTCTATAGGTGTACATTCTAGGGGTGTATATTCTATAGGCGTACATTCTATAGGTGTACATTCCTATGGGTGTATATTCTATAGGTGTACATTCTAGGGGTGTATATTCTATAGGCGTACATTCTATAGGTGTACATTCCTATGGGTGTATATTCTATAGGTGTACATTCTAGGGGTGTATATTCTATAGGCGTACATTCTATAGGTGTACATTCCTATGGGTGTATATTCTATAGGTGTACATTCTAGGGGTGTATATTCTATAGGCGTACATTCTATAGGTATACATTCCTATGGGTGAGCATTCTATTGTCTTGGCTGTGGCCTGTCTCTAGTTAAGAGATCATAAGCCTGTGAACATCTCTCATCCTGTGACAGAGATAGCGTGTGATATGGGCGTCGGCAGCATGCGTGCTTTAGAGAGCAGAGGGAGACAGCATGTCCCTCTGTGTGTGTGTGTGTGACGAAAACAACCTCGACCTTGAAGAAAAAATAACTGATTTTGAAAATCAGCAATTTTCGTGATTGAAATCAAGTGGTTGTTTTCACTTTCATGAACACCTCTCTAAGCAACACGTTTCAGTGCATTCGAGTAATCGTGCGTTTCTCTGGTGAGTTCATGAGGTGGGATGCTGAAACGTGTGAGACAAACAATCCCTTGTCATGATCCGATATTCTCTGAGGAATGTGTTCTGACTGTAGCATGCTAACTGTCACCGCCATGAGGCTATGAGGTGAAGGCGCTTGCTGTGTGCGGTGAAGTGGAATAGGTCTTACGTTTAAAGAGTGATTTATACTTAAGTCGCGCGCTGGGTTGCACCGAAAGAAAAGGCGATCTACAAGCTCACAACGTGTTGCACTGCGGCACGTTGTAAGCTTGTAAATCTGTTATTTTTGGTGTGCGACACCAGCACGCAACCAAGTATAATGGGCCTTTAAGCCTGCGTGCCAGGCTGGATAACTGACGAGGTCTCCTGTTGTATGTGTGTGTGTGTGGCATTTTTTAAAAGGGATAGTTCACCCAAACACCATAGTTTTTGTCGCATTCCTAAGCCAATAATTTGATGACCGGCAGCGGTTCCGGTAGGAGACACAAAGAGTCTCCTTTGTGTCTCCACCGGAACCGCTGCCTACCGGTCCGCTGGTCAAAAAACAAAAAACAAAAACATATCCAAAAATTCAAGTCTCCATGGGGTGACTAATCGATAGAGGGAAAAAAAAGTAATTTTGGGGGTGAACTATCCCTTTAAAGGCTGATAAGCAGATCTGGCAACCCTGCGCATGACCCTGACAGCTTAAAGTGTAAATGTGTGACTTTGCCGCTGGGTGTCAGAACAGAAGAATGGTAAATCCCCTTGATAATGATGCGTGGGTACACTTAATTGACAGTGAGAATGCAATCATAACGTTACCTTGCCAAAAGAAATAAGTGCACAATTACAGTGTGTTGGATTCCCTTTCTCACAGCAAGCCTTCAAGTCTCTGCAAGTTGGTTTTAATACCATAGTGAGAAGATTGGAATCCACTGATTTTTTTGTTGTTTTGCAGCTCAAACGAGCCACTGTATGCTTTGGAAAATGTCACATATCCTGTAAAGCCTTAGTTGTGCGGCAAATGATGTTGCACACCAGAAATAGCCTTTCTTTTTTTTAATGAACTTTTTGTATGAATTTATATTGAATGGAAACAAAAATAAATCACCCTTTTGATACTGCATAATATCTTGCTGGTTCTGTTTCACAAAAAAAAAAGATTCCTGCCGAGAGGGCGGTCGGGTCTACCCCAACAATGAGATGTGGAGCCCGGAGCCGTGTAAGGTGTGTGTGTGTGACATGGGGACGGTGGTCTGCGAGGACGTCATGTGCGAAGACACGCGTAACTGCCAGGCCACCGTGACCCCGGAGGGAGAGTGTTGTCCGGTGTGCTCGGCCGCAGCGCAGAGTCCACACATCGGTCCACATGGCGCTGAAACTGGTAAAAAAAAAAGGAAACAGCATGACCTCGAAACTGTGATGACAGTCTGAAACATGACTGACTGAGCGCTGTCGACTCCTAACGACCCATTCAATCCGCCAACGCATCGGTGTCATTTTTTTTAGATTTCTTTGGGCTATTCAAAAATAGTCAGATCTACAAGCTCATAGCCCGCGCTACGAGCTTGCAGATCTGCTATTTTTTTGAAAAATTGTGAAAATGTGTGCAAATCTTTGAATATGTATAATATGTAAAGCGAAAATGTTAAACTCCAATCTTTGCTTCTGGGGGGTCCCCCTGGAACTAAATATTTTGAGATGGCGGTCCGTGGCCAAATACATAGCCTATATAATTTTGGGGGTCCTTGACATGAAAAAGTTTGAGAACCACTGATATAGAAACATTTTTAAAAAACTGTAGGATTTAGAAGACATTTGTAAAATCCCCCAGAAGTAAAGATTTGAGGTACAAATGTTTGCTTTAAAAAAATTATATATATTCAAAGATTTGCACTAATTTTCACAATTTCTTTTTTCAAAAATAGCAGATCTACAAGTTCATAGCGCGGCACTCGGTGCCACGCTATGAGCTTGTATATCTGCTATTTTTGAATAGCCCAAAGAAATCTAAAAATGACATAGATGCGTTCCCGGTCTTGATGGAATGAGCAAAATGTGCTTTTGCGTTTCACATGGATGCCGTTTCAGTCTGGTTGTTCCCTCGCCCTCTGATCCTTCTTTTGTCAATTTATTGTGTGTTTTTTTCACCACTGCAATAGTGTTGATTTTGACAGCAAATGTTGATTCAGTTTTAGTCATAGTCCTTTGAATCAAATTCCATTTTTGTCATATTTTAGTCATCTGAAATGTTTTACTGTTAGTCTAGTTTTAGTCGACTAAATATCATAAAATCATAGTCGACTACATCTACAGTTTATTTAGTCGACTAAAATGTATTTTGGCGGTGCCTTGATGGCGTCGTAATGGCTGATTTTACACTTGGTTGCATGCTGAAAATAGCCGATCTACAAACTTGTAGATCGTTGTGAGCCTGTAGATCTGCTATTTTCAGAGCACAACACCTGAGCACAACCAAGCATAAAATGACTCGTCTTTTAGTTCTACTGAATCTCTTCTGCACTAGTCCCTCCCTTTTAGTCTAGTTTTTATTTGTTGACGAAATTGTCAATAAACAGTATTTAGTCTTAGTTTTAGTCATCATAGCTTAGTTTTTATTTAGTTTTCGTCAGTGAAAAAAAGGTAGTCGACGAACATTTTTCGTCATAGTTTCAGTCGACGAAATCAACGCTGTACTGCGACAATCTTTACTGTGATTTCAGGACTGTCTTTTTTTAGTTCAGGCCTCTTCAAGCTGTACACTTTGCCTGCGCTGATTCGAAGCCGTCATCCTTGCCGCTGTATCAATTGTGCTTTTCATTTTCAACTATGTCATTGTCTTAGAACGCACCAAATACAGTCACTGATCAATATTAGCTAAATATACATGCAATATACATGTAAAAAAAAACACTCCCGTTTCTGAGTATGAGCTGCTACTGTGTGTTTCATAAAGATTCCTGTACTGACGCTGGCCAGGTCTACCTGGACAACGAGATGTGGAGCCCAGAGCCGTGTAAAGTGTGTGTGTGTGACTTGGGGACAGTGGTTTGTGAGGACGTGAGGTGTGAAGACACACGGGACTGCGAGAGAACTGAGATCCCGCGCGGAGAGTGTTGTCCGGTGTGTGTGGAAGTGGAAGTGGAAGAAGCAACGTGGCCCATGGGTAAAGACTTGAAACCCAAACTGGTAAAACGGCATGGCCCGCCCCCCCGAGACCCCCCACTGTCGAACCTGAGACAGGAAGGGCATTGTCAAATGTCCTCTATGCATTTTCCATAGATGCTGTTGTTTGATGCCAGTCTTTCTTTTGTCTTTTGTTTACCCATTTGTTGACTGTGTTTTTCTTTCAACCACTTAGACCCTATTTTATAGGGAAAATAGCCGATCGACAAGCTCATGTTTCACGATGCAACGCATCGCGAGTTTGCAGATCAGCTGCTTTTCACTATGTTTTTAACGTTTGCCTATAATGGCATGCCCAAAATAGGGACGCCAGTTTGAAAGTGGTTTTTGAACACAGCTGGAGGCCTGGAGCGGTCCTCACTCAGGGCCGCAGATTTTGCACACCATGGCCTGTGTTCTTCATGTCTTTCATTGTGTTTCTTGGTTGTCGTTCTGTCAAAGAAATACGCCAGCCTTTTAGCAGATCAACTCTTTCACCAACTTGCCAATCTCTTGTCCCACGACACAGCGAGTTGACGGAAGAGCGTATTTGCCTAAAAGTCGGTGCATTACTATCAAACGTTTTTTTACCCTTGTCTTTGACTGATGAATGCAAGGCAGCGACAGCCTTCCTCTGAAGTTACACCCGCTCCTCTCTCTACGATGGTGTAACACGCCGAAAATAGCTGATCTGCAATCTCACACTGCGCCACGACACGTTGCGAGTTTGTAGTTCGGCTACTTTGTTCATTTCTTATTCTACATAATATGCTGATTATTACTTTCTGTTGGATGCAGACACCTGCACGGTAGATGGAAAGCTCTACGCCAACAACCAGCAGTGGAGCCCGGAGGCGTGCCGGATCTGCGTCTGTGACATGGGGACGGTGATATGCGACGACGTGGTGTGTGAAGACCTCACCGACTGCCAGACGCAAGTGACCCGGCAAGGAGAGTGCTGCCCGGTCTGTGTGGCCCCGGGGCCAGCTCCCAACACAGACTCAGGTACCAAAAAAATGGTTGTTTGACCGAAATACAAGAACGCTCGCCCCCCAGAACACGCTCACCCCGGGTCAAATCTGGTGACATCGGAACGGTTCGCCACACCAGGTATTTCCTAAACGTAACCTCAGTAAAACTATGCCTAAACCTAACCTTATTCCTAAACTTAACCTCAGTAAAACTATGCCTAAACCTAACCTTATTCCTAAACGTAACCTAAGTAAAACTATGCCTAAACCTAACCTTATTCCTAAACGTAACCTCAGTAAAACTATGTCTAAACCTAACCTTATTCCTAAACTTAACCTCAGTAAAACTATGCCTAAACCTAACCTTATTCCTAAACTTAACCTCAGTAAAACTATGCCTAAACCTAGCCTTATTCCTAAACTTAACCTCAGTAAAACTATGCCTAAACCTAGCCTTATTCCTACACTTAACCTCAGTAAAACTATGCCTAAACCTAACCTTAACCTCAGTAAAACAAATACAAGAATACAAGAACCGCTGGGGGCGAGCGGTCCGCAGAGAAAATGCGAGTGTGTTTTGTGGCGACTGTTCCAGTTACCGTTTGACCCAGATAGGCAACCTATGTGTGTGTGTTTAAATAATAAGCATTCTTAGAAAGTATATTAAACAATAGCAATTCATAGATTATACATTATGTCAGACCAATCAATCCAGTCATACTAAGTGGCAAGTGCAGATGGCTAGGTCATCTGTCCGTCTGTCTGTAGTATACTGACAATAATATGTTATATATATATTTAGTTTAACCTAACCTCTAAATATATTAGAGCACTAGGGTGGCCCAGGGGTCATTTGTATTTATCCTACTGTATGCCAACCTAGCACAGACACTAGGTACAGACTAGGCGATTTTTGCCTCTGCCAACAGGGGGGCAGAGGCAAAAATCATGACAAAGCATTTGTATTGGCGTTTCTGTCAGGGGGGTGGCTCTGCATCGTTTATGATATTCATTCATATTTGATACAGCCTGTTTCTGGCGAAAATTGAATTAATTCTGCCTTAAAAGTCTTAAGGACTACTACTTTCGGTTCTGAAATCACTGTCCCTACAGCAGCCGGCGTTCATGGGAAATATCTTTGGGTCGTTTGACTCGTTTTTAGTGTTTATATTGTGTCGCCTATTTTAGCAGCTCCAAAGTTCGTTTTTTTCACTAATCCTCATTATGCAGTGTCCTGACACTCAAACATCCCTTATGAGCTGTCGTTCATGCAGAACGACATGGAGCTGGTTGCATGTTTCTCTCACAGAACATGGCAACACCGAGGACTAGCTTCCACGTCGTTCTGCGTGAACGGCAGCTCATAAGGGACATTCAGTGCATGTTTAGTGGAAGAAAAAACAAAAAACTTTGGAGCTGCTAAAATAGGCGATTTTCCTTTATACACATTACTCCATTATAAGGATAATTCCTTTTAACAGGTCGTTCATGAAAGTCCTTGCGGTCTTGTTTCCAATGAGAACATGTGAGCAATTAGGGGTTAAGAGTCTTGCTCAGGGACAAATTTCATTTCATCGACACATATGCTGACCTGGCCTGGAATCGAACCTGGGGCAACCAGGGCCTCTGGCTCCCTAGGCGGGTTCACTAACCATTCAGCTATGGCCGCCCCCTTTAATGCCAGTGGAAGGGGTCTCCACAATGGACAACAGGGGCTTCTATGAAAAAAAGTAAATTTGGGGGTCCTTGACATGAAAAGGTTTGAAAACCAACTTGTTGTTTGCGTTGCAGAGGTGGAGGCGAGACCGGCGGCGGGCTCCTGCTCGTACGACGGAAAGGACTACGTCAACCAGGACATCTGGAAGCCGGAGGCGTGCCTCCTGTGCGTCTGCGACGGCGGCGTCACCATCTGCGACGAGGTGCGCTGCGAGGCCATCGGAAACTGCGAGAAGGTGTTCATCCCCGACGGAGAGTGCTGTCCCGTGTGCGACACCTTCGCCAGCGCCGCCCGCAGGATAGGTGAGGGAACAGCAGGGGGAAGGGGCGGAGCTCCTCGCTGTGTGACACACACAACCATTTTTTTCACTCCGGTGCTGTAAAAGTAACTATACGTACACTTACGTAAGTAATGTACTTAAGTACATTTCTTTGGTATTTGTACTTTACTTGAGTATTTCCTAATTTCCAATACTTTTACTTCTACTCCACTACGTCTCAGAGGCAAATATTGTACTTTTACTCCGCTAGAATTATTTGAAAACTTTAGTGACTAGTTACTTTGCAGATATAAATTATTACATTATAAAACATACATTAACCACTTCAGCCCTATCTCATACCTAGGCTATTTGAAAATAGCAGATCTACAAGCTCACAACGCGTCGCATCGCCATCAAACATTTTAGTACTTTTACTTTTGGTACTTTAAGTACATTTTCATACCAATACTTTTACTTCAGTAAGATATTTGTGTACTTTTTCCACCACTGGAGGAAACCATGCATAGGCACCAGCCTGTTCATCGGGAACAGTTCAGTGTCTTGCTCAAGGACACTTCGACACTATAGTTCCCAGAAGTTCTCGCATATACACTTCGACACTATAGTTCCCAGAAGTTCTCGCACATACACTTCGACACTAACTCAGGGGGAGCTGGGGATCAAACTTCCGTTTCTCAAGTGGCTGCTCTACCTACTGGCCCAGGGGTGATGCAACTTTGATGATGTAGGGCCACTATATTTCCACACTCACTCCAGAGGGCCACATTGCATACATACTGTTGGGCAGACACGGTATTTTACGTACATTTTTCGTAAATGAATGCCGTACTTCTATGTCACACAAAAGTAGCAAAAATAGCCGATCTACAAGCTCAAAACGTGTCGCGGAGCGACGCGTTTTGAGCTTGTAGATCTGCTATTTTTGCTACTTTTGAATTTGAATCCTGATTTTTTTTCGTTGCTATTTTTGAATTAGAATCCTGAAAAGTAACATTTTTATTTCATTTCAAATGCGTTTAGTTATACTTACTGTATGTTAACTTTATGAACTTAAATACAAATACATTGGCCATAAAAAAGACAATAGAATTTTAAATCTAGTCATTAAGCTATTAATATAGACTGAAGTAATTAAAGCGGGTCATGTTTGCATGTTTGGAATTGTAACAGCTGAAATCAATAATATATCAGTATTACGAAATTAACCTGCGGGCCGCATTAAGTGAAGGTGGGGGCCGCATGTGGCCCCCGGGCCGCTAGTTGCCCATGTATGTACTAGGCCACTGTTGCCGGTCTAATTATATATTCTATTATAGTCTCATTTATTTGCTTTTTTTTTGTCAGGGCTTTGATGCTCTGCAGTGTTCCTCAACATTTCCCCACAGAGGAAATGAGCCAAGTACCATGTTGCCAGTATACTGTAATTATTAATAATGAGGGGAGAAATGGTCAGATTGCCTTTCTTTGTTTAACCCATTAAGACCAGGAACGCATCCGTGTCATTTTAAGATTTATTTGCCTATTCAAAAATAGCAGATATACAAGCTCGCTACGGCTTGTAGATCTGCTATTTTTGAAAAAATCGTGAAAATTTGTGCAAATCTTTGAATATATATATTTTTTGAAGCGAACATTTTTAACTCAAATCTTTGCTTCTGGGGGTCCGTGGAACAACATATTTTGAGATAGGGGTCCGCGGCCAAGTACATATCATTTTGGGTGGTCCTTGACATGAAAAAGATTGGGAACCACTGATTATAGCAACATACGTAAAAAAAAAAAAAAAAACATTAGAAGAACCCTCAGAAGCAAAGATTTGAGTTACAAATGTTCGCTTCAAAAAATATATATATTCAAAGATTTGCACACATTTTCACGATTTAAAAAAAATAGCAGATCTACAAGCGAGTGCCGCGCTACGAGCTTGTAGATCTGCTATTTTTGAATAGCCAAAGAAATAGCCGGTCTTCATGGGTTAAATGTCTTTTTATGTCTTATTATGTGAAGCACTTTGCGCTGACGTTCTATATTTGTCCTGTATAAATAAACGTGGCTGACCTTGCATGTGAATAACACACATAATAATGATCTTCAAGCTTCAAACTTCCAGTTAAACTGTTTTTTTTTCTTCTCTCCCTTCTTTCTTTTCTTTTCTTTTTTTCCCCTTCTATTTCCTCCCCAGAAATCCTGGCCTTCAAGGTAAGCCGCCGTTAACCACATGAACCCCAAACGGTGTCATACAGAGTCATACGGAGTTCCCAGGGCTGTATACTAGTGTCTTTTCTGTTTTCGCTCTACATTAAATATCTTTGCTGAACAATAGCCGAGCGACAGGCTCACAACACGTTGTGACTTGTGAGCAGTGGTGTAGCCTAAAGTAACTAAGTACATTTACTCAAGCACTGTACTTAAGTACAATTTTGAGGTACTTTTACTTTACCGTGGTATTTCCAATTGTCTATTATTTAAAAACTTTAGTTACTAGTTACTTTGCAGATATAAATTATTACATTATAAAACATACATTAACCACTTTAGCCCTATTTTATACCTAGGCTTTGAAAATAGCAGATCTACAAGCTCACAACGCTTTTACTTTTGGTACTTTAAGTACAATTTGATAACAATAATTTTGTACTTTTACCCAAGTCAATTTTGAATTCCAGCCTTTTACTTGTAACACAGTACTTCTACATTGCAGTATTGATACTTTTACTTGAGTACTTTTTTCCACCACTGCTTGTGAGCTTGTCGATCTGCTATTTTCCTGCGAAAAGTTTTCCCAGAATACGAATGCTGGGGTTTGAGCCGTTGCTATCTAACGTGGACATTATACAGTAATTATTACAGTGGTTGTCTCTTTCCTGCTAAACATGTTGATCCATTTGATTTTCAGGGACACAAAGGAGAACCAGGTGACATCCCATACGTAAGTCAAACCCGTCCCTCATTGGCTGTGATCGCCAGTTAATCCATTAACCCTTTAAAGACCAGGAACGCATCTGTGTCTTTCTTTGGGCTATTCAAAAATAGCAGATCTACAAGCTCATAGCGCGGCACCGAGTGCCGCGCTATGAGCTTGTAGATCTGCTATTTTTGAAAAATCGTGAAAGGTTTTTGGCAAATCTTTGAATACAAAGCAAACATTTGTAATTCAAATCTTGGCTTCTGGGGGGGGGGGGGGGGGGGGGTCCCTGGAACAACATATTTTGAGATGGGGGTCCGTGGCCAAATACATATAATACAATACACAAAATACATATTTTTTTGACATGGAAAAGTTTGAGAAGCACTGATTATAGCAACATAAGTAAAAAATAAATAAAAAATAAAAATTAGGATTTAGAAGACATTAGAATCCCCCAGAAGCAAAGATTTGAGTTAAAAATGTTTGCTTTGAAAAATATATATATTCAATGATTTGCACGATTTTTCAAAAATAGCCAAAGAAATCTTAAAATGCCACAGATGCATTCCCGGTCTTAATGGGTCAAGACCTGAGGCCAAATTCTACGAACAAACAAAAAAAAAAACAGCTTTTCAATGCCACTTATATTCCTTCAATAGCATACTTTTGGAGTTCATTATTTTCCTGTTTTCCATTATGTTCATATATTTTTCAAATTATGCTATACTGTACATGTCCCTTATTCATATTTTTCTCCATGGTTTGATGGGTTGGTTTGTCGCATGAATGAATTGATAAAGTATGAATGTTGTTAATGCTGCATGTGTACGGTACCTTTAAATAAAGTGTTACCACATATTCTGAGTGTTGCAGATGCCAGCAGTTCTCAAAGTGGTCCAGGGACCCCCGAGCCCTGGTTAGTGAGTTCTCTCTAACACTCCAGGGCTAAGGGACCCCCATGGTTCCCAGGGGGGGGGGGGGGGCCCAGCTACATTATTGATACTCAGGAACCAAATGGACTCTTATGGGTCTGTAACTCTGAGAGTGTACAAATCTAATGCAGTGGTTCTCAACTTGTGGGTCAGTTTGAGAACCACTGGCTAATGCATACAAGCACCAGACCTTCTAAAGACAGCTGGGGAATGTTCTCACAGGTGTTTTGTCATTTAATTCACTGTCTAATGATGACCCTGTTGTTCTCTCAGGTTGTTGGAACCCCAGGCCGACCAGGACCCATGGTAGGTTGGAAATAATTATAGTGTCTTCCCTGTGTGACCACTAGATGGCGGAAAGAGTCCACAGCCATATTGATTCACGGTGCATTATTCAGAATAAACGTATTATGAACTGAGTGAGTGAGTGAGTGAGTGAGTGAGTGAGTGAGTGAGTGAGAGAGAGAGAAGCTTGACAGTATAACTCTAGATTTGAACTGTGTTGGTCAAACAACACGGAGGATATCTTATTGTCAAGACCACTTTCTTGGACGCAGATGATTTAGACAGTTTTGATTGATGTTGTTATTTAAAAATCCAAATTTATAGGAAAAATAGATAATTTGTGAAACTATGAGTGTCTGAAGGAGGGCATTGCTGTAATGCACAGCCACTGTCTACTGTATTTTGGAATCGTATTATACTATTAATTATTATTACTATTATACTACTATTACATACTTTTTTTTATCTTTTATCATCTTACAGTATATTTTATTTATATATATACATATATATATATGTATATATCATTATTACTATTATTATGAAAAAGACGGTCAGAGTCTGACTGTATAGCAGAATAGCAGAATAACAGATCTACAAGCTCACAACACGTTGTGAGCTTGTAGATCTGCTATTTTCCTGGCACAAAACCAACGTGCAAACTAAATGAAGCATTACTGCTCTGACAGATTGGCGGTAATACATTATACTGTAGTATGAATGGCAATGGACTCAACAGAGCTACTGAGAATAGAAAGAGTCTGACACTACAGGCAGAGGTGTAAAGTAACTAAAGTACATGTACAAGTACTGTACTTGAGTGCAATACTTTTACTTCTACTCCACTTCATCTCAGAGATAAATATTGTACTTTTACTCCATTACAATTTGTAAACTTCCTCCCATTCTGTATGGTGATAGGTTTTCGGGTTCTTTGCCTCGCACATTTCTATATAACTTTATAATACAACTGATGTTTGCGAGCAACACTATTGAAAACAAAGCATTGCATTGCCTGGACCTATAGAAGCCGTGAAGGGAGCTGACAGGCCCTGCTTGATGTCAATCTATCAAGTCACCTTAACCCATTAAGGCCTGAGTCCGATTCTTAAAATGTTTTCTAAATCCACACAACAGATTTTTGAAAAAAATACAAAAAATATTTTTTCACGATTTTTCAAAAATAGCAGATCTACAAGCTCGTAGCGCGGCACTCGGTGCCGCGCTACGAGCTTGTAGATCTGCTATTTTTGAATAGCCAAAGAAATCTAAGGTGACAGGTATTAATGGGTTTAATACAAGCGGCAGATGCCAAATAAAGGAGGAGTTTTGTGATTTGAAATTGTGAGATTTCATAAAAGCAAAAAGGTTAAAGCCTCAATCTGCGATTTCTTCAACTGGTTGGCTGAATGTAGAACAGCAAAAACATAGGTTTTTTAGAATGATACAACTTAAACATAATCCTATACATATTGTGTTGATAGTTTAGTGTGTAAACAGAGTGCAAATCACAGATTGGCACACTTGGTCTTACAAAACATTTCATTCATTTGTTTTTGCTTATATCCCTGAAATCAGGGTTAGTTTAGGCAATAAATGATTGAATAAATTGAGTATTATATGAATAATCTTCTTTTACATGGTCTGCCGCCATTACTGTATAATAATTTCCCCCGATGGAGTGAGCAAAGCTCTTTCTATCTCAGTGCCGCTGAACTTTAGCGTAAACTATCATTAATATCCCAACAGCAGCTCACATGGACTGATTGAATGTGTGTTTGCTACCCAGGGCCCTCCAGGAGCCCAGGGATCCAGGGGCCTCACAGGCTTCAGAGGGAGACGGGTATGAAAGACCACCACACACACACACGCACAAAGATGGCATGTAGCGATATATCATAACTCGGTTAAAATCGATTCAAAATCACACTTTGAATCGCGATGCAAACAGCAGAGGGCGCGTTAAAAAAGGAGAAGAAAATACAGGATCTTTGTGAAAGAGTTGATAAAAAATGTGTTTTCAGTCAGTTTTAATTCTCTTATCTTATCCTCTTTTCAATACAGTAGAAATACTGTATTAAAAAGAGGATAAGAGAAGAAAATGTATTATTTTTCACGATTTTTTTCAACTCAAAATTATTATAATTATTTCTACAGTATTTCTACAGTATTTAAAAGAGGATAAGAGAAGAAAATTAAAAGAGAAAGAAAATACTGGATTTGTGTAAGAGAAAAAATAATAATAATGATTTTAAGTTTAAAAAGATCGTGACAAATCGTATCGTGAACCTAGTAACGTGATTCGAATCGCAACATGAGTTGTGTGAATCGTTGCAGTGCATGCCTAGTATGCATTGAATGGGATAGTGTAATATAGATGTGTTTGTACACTGTCCTCTTCAATTAACACTCCGGATTTAGCTGTTTAAGACAAAATAATGAAGAATTACACCAACATGTTTCATTGTGAGCACGTCACCGAGTCAAACTGATGCACACGGGTAAACTAAAAACTGAAATCCGCTTCAAACTACAGGGGGCCGCGGGACCACCAGGCTTTGACGGAGAACCCGGAGTGCCAGGAAACCCCGGAGAGCCAGGACCCCCCGGTCAACCCATGCACCCTGGGGTGAGTCAATATGGCTCCATTTTTACACTTTCTCACAGTTAATCTGGGTAAGCCTATGTCATGCCTCTATATGTTATGATATCATATCATATCATATCATATCATAACAGTCACAATAATATCTGTAGGACATGACATGGTTTAAATGTTTATCATATCCACTTCAGTATCTTTTTGAGAAAAGAAATGATCAAAACTGCTGCAAACAGGCAACAGTGTAGCCTGTTACCAGCCTGAAGCTGCGCGTGGAGCTTCGGTCTGAAATTGGCTCCAGTGTCGGCGATTACAAGGGGGAGGGGACTCGAATTTCCCTAAACCAATCACAAGAGATCCACGGATCCGCCTACATCTGACGTCATCGCACAGCTTGCTTTTAGCAGATATTCGCTGATTGGCTTGTCGTTAGACCCACCCCCACCTCCGTCTCTCATTGGACGGTGTACTTTTTGTACCGCATAAATCCTAGGTTCACAGTGTGCATGTAATTATACCGTAGGTGATTTTTTAATAGCGAAAATAGCCGATCTACAAGCTCACGGTTGCTCAGAAATGCGACGCGACGTGAGCTTGTAGGTCTGCTATTTTCCATACAATGAGGTATAGGCCATGTCAGTCGTTAACCACTGTTTTTAGCCATTGATTTTGAACCCGTTTGGTCCAAAAGGGCCAGCTGGTGTCCCAGATGGGCTCTGGGTTCGGTGAGAAGTCAGGCCATGCAGCGATGGTGCAAGGATCCAGGGTGAGTGTCTGTCATATCCATCCATCGCTGTTACTCAAAAAAAGTACTGTAAAGTACTGTGCTTAAGTACAATTTTGAGGTATTTTTTACTTTACTGGAGTATTTCCAATTTTCAGTACTTTATTACTCCACTACATCTCTGAGGAAAATATTGTACTTTTACCCCGCTACAATTATTTGAAAACTTTAGTTACTAGTTATTTTGCATATATCAATTACTATATTATAACATCATGGATGAACTTCAACCTGGTGTTTGCACTTTCTCCATTTACGGCCCGTACATCTACAGAAACATCTACGTTCATGTTTCAAATATAAAATGCTTATCCCATGGCCACGGATGTTATATTTATGTACGGGCTCTCAAAAGTACCCGTATCATCCGTATTGTTCAATAAAAAGCATTTTAATCTGATCGGTGGCCATGGTTTCTCTATATGCTTTCAACTATGCGACCCTATCGGTTGGTAGGTCTATTGCACTCGGATACATTATAACTCTGAGAAAATGGCCACCGATAGGATTAAAATGCTTTTTATTGAACAATACAGAATATACGGGTACTTTTGAGAGTCTTGTGCATAATTTTAACATCCGTAGCCATAGGGTAAACAATTTATATTTGAAATTTGAACGTTAATACAGTAGATGTACGGGCCCGTAAATGGAGAAAGTGCAAACACCAGGTTGAAGTTTTCATATACCGCAGGCCAGGGTAAGACTACAGTAGCAGTTAATAAATCGGAATCCGAAACAGGCAGCGCTGTGATTCTGAATTTTGTTACGATTACCGTGATTAGTATTATTGACACCATCTGGGCGAGTGAGTCGTGTAACTTTCCCGACGTTAAGCTGTGTATGTGTTCAACAACACAGCCATGCAGCCTTGCAGTTTAAGCGCAGATTTCAGCTTGGGAAAAGAACCCTCTAACGGCAACGGTTTTGGGTATGTGGAATCTGTTGCTGGTTCACAGTCACCATTGCGTTATCGTGGTATTCCTATTCTTGCTATTATGTTGCAAATGATTGTGTGTGTGCGGGCGAAATAACATTGACAGCCATGACAGGTGACGAAAGCTTGCCAGACCTATGCCAGGCTAACAACGTTTTTTTTTAATGAATGTCATGACATCTTTAAAACTGAAATGCAATGTGCAATGATGCAATGTAATGTAAAGTGCTGTACTGTACTGTACCGTACTGTACCGTACTGTACCGTATTGTACTGTACCGTACTGTACTGTACTCTACTGTACTGTACTGTACTGTACAATGATGTGATGTAATTTGATGTGATGTGTCTTATTTTATAGGGTGAAGCAGGACCTCGAGGCCCTCCCGGCCAGGCAGGATCACACGTACGTTTTATAGCCTCTATAATGGGACTCAAAAGATTTGACATTATATACTGACTGAACCTGCACTTAACCCATTAAGACCGAGAATCTGTGACATTTTAACATTTCTTTGGCTATTTCTTTGGCTATTAAAAAAACTAAATTGTGATTTTTTTTTTTGCTTGATTATATATGTTTTAAAGCAAATTTGTTTTACTCGGATCTGTGCTTCTGGGGGTCCCTGAAACAACATATTCTGAGATGGGGGTCCGCGGCCAAAATATATTTCCTTTTGGGTGGTCCTTGACATTTGTAGAATAACCCAGAAGCAAAGATTTGAATTACAAATTTGTTTTGCTTAAAAAAAATGTTTTATATATTCAAAGATTTGCTAAAATGTTCATGATTTTTCAAAAATAGCAGATTATTTTTTGAATATTTAGATTATTTAGATTATTTTTGAATAGCCAAAGAAATCTAAAAAATGACACATTCTTTCCCGGTCTAAATGGGTTAATGAATTTGCTGTAGTCCTCACGGTGTTACTGTACTTTACAGAACAACTGGTCTGACCTCTATGTTTAATTTCCCCCTGGGTGTGTTTAGGGGCCTTCCGGAGGACAAGGCATCCCAGGAGACGCAGGAGAGCCAGGACCTATGGTAGGAACATTTTAATACTGTCTGTATCCTTCACTTTTACTATGAGCATAAAGTGAGGACCAGTTATAATGAAGATTGGTTGAAAATTGGTGAAGTCGTCCTTTAACTGTACTAACTGTAGCCTACAGTAGTGGTGGAAAGTAACCAAGTAAATGTACTTGCTGTAAGTACTGTACTTAAGTACAATTTTGAGGTATTCTTTACTTTACTGGAGTATTTCCAATTTGAATACTTTTACTTCTACTCCACTACATCTCAGAGACAAATATTGTACTTTTACTCCACTACAATTATTTGAAAACCTTAGTGTTTGTGTGTGTGTGTGTGTGTGTGTGTGTGTGTGTGTGTGTGTGTGTGTGTGTGTGTGTGTGTGTGTGTGTGTGTGTGTGTGTGTGTGTGTGTGTGTGTGCGAGCGTGTCAGTGGTCTTTCATTCAGATATGTGTATCTAATAGATGATTGGTTGTGTGTGTCTACAGGGTGGTGGTGGTCACAGAGGACCCGAAGGACCCCCTGGAAAAGCCGGACCAGATGTGAGTTAAAAACGCACATACAGTACATGTCCACAGAGACACCACAACAGGGCTCCAAACTATAACCACTTGAGCCCTGTGTGCGTGTGTGTGCGTGCGCGCGTGTGCGTGTGCGTGTGTGTGTGTGTGTGTGTAGGCAGTGGCGTAAAATAACTAAGTACATTTACTCAAGTATTGTACTTAAGTACAATTTTGAGGTACTTTTAGATGAACTACTTTAGCCCTTTTTTATAGATAGGCTATTTGAAAATAGCAGATCTACAAGCCTACAACGCGTCGCGATGCGACGCGTTGTGAGCTTGTAGATCTGCTATTTTCAATAATTTTTGTACTTTAAGTATATTTTGATGCCAATACTTTTGTACTTTTACTCAAGTAACCTTTTGAACACAGGGCAGGCCTTTGACTTGTGTGTGTGTGTGTGCCTCACAGATACTGCCTCACAGATATTGAACGCTTCCAGTGTTGCCGGATGTACGATAATATCGTACTTGTACGATTATTTTACCTTCTGTACGATGTACGATCAATAATTCCAAAAATGCCCAAATGTACGATCATTTCACCATATCACAAAAAAAGTGTGTGATTTTTACAAAAAATCCCTGGCTGTTGATTCGCGATCCGATTTGGCTTTTCAAAATAAGTCAGGAAATCAGTCAGTCTGACCCTAGATCTGTACATGGAGGCATTAAAAACACCGGTCGCGTCTTTCCAGTCCAGTTTCAAGCTTTCATTTGTGGTCCAGGAAGATGCCTGCTTCCACGCATAGCATACAGTATGTGATGCGTTTTTGTCACGTAGGAGTCTCAAACAAGGTTGTTTCTTACACTAAATACGACTGTTTTTGTTGAAATTACATATTTACACGTGTGATTTCTCTTTTTTCGGCTGCCTACGATAGTTTTCTTTCAAATACGATAATTTTAAGCCTCCTGTACGATGATTCAATATTTCCCATCTGGCAAAACGCTGAACAGTTCTTTCTCGTCTCTTTTCTCGTTGCGGTTCAGGGAGAAGCAGGTCCCGCCGGATCAACAGGAGAGCCAGGAAACCCAGGCTCAGCGGTAAACCACCTTATTGTCACGTCTGTCAGTGTAAAAAATACAATATGACCACATTATGATCTGAATGACATCGCACGCTTAACCCATTAAGACCGGGAAATAGGCATCCGTGTCATTTTAAGATTTCTTTGGCTATTTATTTATTTTTTGCGTGAAAAATGTGTGCACATCTTTGAATATATATATATATTTTTTTAAAGCGAACATTTGTAACTCAAATCTTTGCTTCTGGGGGGTCCCTGGAACACAAATATTTTGAGATGGGGGTACTGTCTCAAAATATAAATAATATTTTTGGGGTCCTTGACATTAAAAAAAAACGTTTGAGAACCACTGATATTATGGCAACATAAGTTTTTTCAAAAAACTGTTAAGATTTAGAAGACATTTGTAGAATCCCCAGAAGCAAAGATTTGAGTAAAAAAATACTCGCTTAAAAAAAAATATATTCAAAAGGTTTGCATATACATTTTCATGATCTTTCTAAAATTAGCAGATCTACAAGCACGGCACACAGTGCCACACTATGAGCTTGTAGATCTGCATTTTTTTCCCCCCGGTCTTAATGGGTTAAATAAAAAGGTAGTGTAAGTGTGGGATCGAATCGTGATCGGATCGCAATGCAGAAACTGGAGATGCATGTTAAAAGGTAGGGTAAGTGATGTTTTTTGTTTAAAACAAAAAGTTATGTATTAAAAGGTTAAAGCACTATATTGTGATAGTAATCATCACTATAGAGTGTTTGTTCATTGACAGGGGTCTCCCTGTCTCTCCAGCTCTTTAATGAACAGAAAATACATTTTCAGGTAGGTGACAACATTTCAGCCAATCAGGAGAGAGTACCCATTTATCAGCTTCATTTGTATAGTGTTCTAGTTCCAATTTGTTCAGCTCATTTCTTTGTGCCACCACTTCCAATTTCACTTGTTTAGTCTGCATCCTGTCTGAGTTCTCTATCCTGATTGGATAACATTGGTATCCTGACCTGAAAATGCATTTTCTGTTTGATAAAGAGCTGGAGAGACATGGAGAGACTGTTACTGAACAAAAACTCTATAGCAATGATTACTATCACAATACTATGACTAAAACTAAATAAAAATGTGCTGTCAAAATCAACACTGGTAGCTCAAACGCGATGCAACGTGGCTTGAGCTTGAACTCACACTGTGGTGTGATGCTGTAGTATGACCAAGACGGGGAATTATACATTTATATATAAAATAAATAAGTTAAGACAGCAACGATTATGGTGAACTGAAGTTTGAACTCATTGTGAGATTCAGCTAAAAAGGTAAATGTCCCTTGAAGTAACCACAAGGTCACAAGATGAAAAAGTAAAAAATCATAGTCCCAGAAAAAATAAAATAAACAAAAATGATATGATATGACAGGCAACTATGCAACTAACTGGTTTACAATAAATACTACATGGACAAACATGCTGTCAGTAAAATGCACAGGAAAAAGAGAGTCTTGAAGTGGCTGTAGATTTCTCATTTCATCACATAGCCTACCCCATTGATTCTCAAAGTGGGATCCGGGGACCCCCAGGGGTCCTTGAGGGAGTTCCAGGGGTCCCCAGCTAAATGATGGATAGTTAAGAACCAGGGACCCTTATGGGTCTGTAACTCTGAGAGTGTACAAATGGAACCAAATGGATAATATAATACACATTAACATTGATTTTACAGTATAAATTGGGGTCCCAGAGATAGAAATGCCATTACATGGGGGTCCGTAGCCTAATGCATGTCAAACTGGGGGTCCTTCACTGCTAGAGCCGTAAAAATAATCTTCTCTCATGGGGGGTCCCTGGCATATCTTTTCAAATGGGGGTCCGCTGGCTAATAAGTGTCAAGTTGGGAGTCCTTGACATGAAAAAGTTTGAGAACCACTGGCCCACCCAACGTTTATTTGCCCTGGCTAAGGGGAGCAGTCTTAGCAGGCTTAGGGGTCGGACCTTTTTTGTAACTGTGTTGTTTTACATTCTTTTGCCTAATAAAAATTTCAATCAAGCAATCAATCACAGAGTGATAACTGTTATCAAACCTAGAGCTGATATGGCAGCAGCGGACCATTCTGCACAAGCTTAAAGGGATAGTTCACCCAAAAAGTATGACTTAAGTATAAAAAACATAAGTATAACTAGACGCGTCGCAATTCCGGGGAAATTGCAGAGTGTGGTTGCGCCGACGCCGGTCGCGGGTCGCGGCCGCCGGGACTCGAGGAATACGCTGGGAGGAATAACGTCGGAGGCTGCGCCAATTACATTGTGTCGTCACTCCTGAGATGGCTTGCGTTTCATTTTGAGAGGATCGATCCCCCCAAAATAAGGTTTTTGCATCAAACGGTTACATTTCGAGCATTCGTGGCGCCCCCCTATGGATCAAAGTAGAAATGCTTTTGGGGGTTGGTTTAGTATACCACCCTCGACATGTGATTCAAATTTGGGATTGACCGGACGTTTCGTTCGTGATTTATGGCATTTTTGGTCAAACGGGCCCCTCCCGCTAACTTTGGAAGCCATTTACGGACGGACGGTACGGACTATCAAAATTCCTCTTGGATAGGTTTATCGCATGGGTCCATAGATCACGTGTACCGATTTGTGTGAGATTTGGAAAAAAATTGAAGGAAAAGGAGCAAAAAGTGTGTTTTGAAGAAAATTCAAAATGGCGGAAAATCTATCCTGACGCAAATGGGCGTGGCCTATATGGGAAGATGCGTCGTGACCCAAGGAATCCAGGGAAAAAGAAATTTTGATTTTACGACCTACGGTTCAAGAGTTATAGGCCAAAAGGTAAAGGGGGCTGTTATAGCGCCACCATGTGGCCGACTGGTGTGATTATTTTCGTAATAATTTTTCAAAAAACTATTAACCTCCCCTCCAAGTTTTGTAACTGTAGCCTTTACGGTTTCCGAGAAAAAAATACTTGAATGGGAGTTTTTGCAATTCCCATTAAAGTGGATGGGGAAATTTAATGCACTAATAAATCAATATCAAAAAATCTATCCTGACGCAAATGGGCGTGGCCTATATGGGGAGATGCGTAGTGACCCAAGGAATCCAGGTGAAAAGAAATTTTGATTTTCGGACCTACGGTTCAAGAGTTACAGTCCAAAACGTAAAGGGGGCTGTTATAGCGCCACCATGAGGCCGAAAGGTGTGATATTTTTTTCAATAATTTCGGACAATATTATGAATTATCCCTCCAAATCTGATAACTGTAGCTCTTACGGTTTCTGAGAAAAAAATACTTGAATTTGAGTTTTTTCACTTTTCCATTAAAGTGGATGGGGACATTTAATGGCACTAATAAATTAATATCAATTAAACTATTCAACCAATCTCTTAGCCCTATACACGCGCACGATTCCCGATTTAGACGGTCATTTTGATATATGGCACAACATTAGGGGATAAAAACTGTGGGAGAAAGAGCGGTTTGAAATAAAGTTTATCTATAAAGATGGAAACAAATAAATAAAGAGTATAGAGTACTATAGTCTGGTTGCCCTGTTGGGCAACCACACTAACTAAATGCATTTGAATTTAAATAAAAATGTTACTGTTCAGGATTCCAATTAAAAAATAGCTAAACAAATTCAGGATTTCAATTCAAAAATAGCAGATCTTCAAGCTCAAAACGTGTCACACTGCGACACGTTTTGAGCTTGTAGATCGTCTATTTTTCCTATTTTTAAACGCATTCATTTACTAAAAAAGGAAAAAATACGGAGATAAGAGGTGTCTGCCCTTGGACAGTATACAGTATGCAATGTGGCCCTGTGTGGAAATATAGTGGCCCTCTCCATCATCAAAGTTGCATCACCCCTGATCTATATGTCTAATAACCTGGATTGTTTTCTTTGTCTTTCTCCTCAGGGTGGTAGAGGATTCCCTGGACTTCCTGGTAACCCAGGACTGAAAGGTCATAAGGTCGGTCTGCACAAGGAACCCTAAGGTTGCTGAGTATAGGCTACACTGTAAAATCCTAAGTGTTCATTTAACACAGCGTGTCTGTGCACAGATGGAACCGAATGGCCCGTTTCGGTTCCATTTGTACACGCTCAGTTAAATCAACACCTGGGGAATTTTACTGTGCATTCATGTGTGTGAATCAGAGTCCTGCAACGGGCCGGGTACCCGCGGATACCCGACGGGTATTCGCGTTTGACGGGTGAAAACGGGTGAACATTTTACTTTGATAAGATCACGGGTACGGGGACGGGCGGTACTGAACTAATCGCGGGCGGGTATCATTTTATTGTGAAAATCAGAGAGCACTGTTTCCGCCCAAACAACGTCACTTGTGTAACTTAACACAGCACAACTGCATGGAGCACGCTGGTCAGTTATCTTAACTCACAAAGACACATTGAACATCCTGATAAACCTTCAAATTAAAACCATCTGACGACGTAAACAACGACACACGTGTGCTGCGTAGATGCGCGTTTGTGCGCGTGGCTTAAGCTCGCCCCTCCGTCTTCACTTGATTTCTGTACGAACCTGACCACTGAATGTAGCGCTGTTGTTGAAGGCTGCTATCTTTTTCAACACACTTTTCAATAGGATTTACATTTTACTCTGCATGTAATCACGGGACGGGTAAACGGGCGGACAACGGGTCGTTTATTTGACGGGCGGGGCGGGTCTGGTTCGTATTTTGAAATAATCACGGGTGACGGGTCGGTCTACGGATCTGAGTATTGACGGGCGGGGCGGGCGCGGGTTCTCAAAAGTGGACCCGTGCAGGACTCTGGTGTGAATGTGCTTATCCTATATTACAATTGAGAAAGGTCCGCACGTCCTGTCCCCCACTGAAGCCACCCCCCTGAAGCCAGTATCAACACAATAACAACATATCACATGTCACTACAACACTAGCCACAACGTGCGCACTACATTTACGCATTGTTTCGTCCACTTTCCATTGCTCTCTATACTTTTGCCTCTTTGTAGCATAATTATTATCGTCCAACAATATTTTGCCACAGTAGCGACCACACGGGAAGGGGAAACCCTTTAGGACAGGTTAAGTTTCGGTTGCCACATAAATGAAAAACAAGCGGACCATCATGGGCTCTGGTGTTGCCAAATCATGTGCGAGGAACAAGCACCGGTGTTGCAATGAACGTCTACGCGCTCTACTGTCTCTGTCTCCGATGTGCGGACCAGGCTACTAGACTGTAGTGTAATTACAACCTACGTTATTGGTTCTGTTCAGTCTGTCTCATTTGAAACCTTCCATCTCAGGATCAGCTCAGACTGTTATACTGTATGTTTGCTCAAATTGTTGTGCGACTACTTACTTGCACTGAATAACTAACGTCAAATCTTTCTGTCTGGACTAACAGGGACCTGCTGGTCTTGCCGGCCAAAGAGGAGAGACAGGAGTGGCTGGATCAAAGGTATGTTTTCAACTGACCGCTTTGTTTGACCGCAACCGACCAGCCAAGCATTGACATACATGACATTAAAGGGATAGTTCACCCCCAAAAATGACGTATTTTCTATCGATTCCACACCCCATGGAGCCTTGAATTCAAGGAGATTTTTTTTGTTTTTGTCGCATTCCTGAGCCAATAATTTGATGACCGGCGACATTAGCATCTTTCCGTCGGTCATCAAATTATTGGCTTAGGAATGCAAACATTTTTTAAAAAAATCCATGAATTCAAGGCTTCATGGGGTGTGTCGTTGATAGAAAATAAGTAATTCTTTGGGTGAACTATCCCTTTAATCGGATCGAATACACAAACTGTCCAGCACTTTGAACTAACCTGTGTGTGTGTGTGTGTGTCTGTGTCTGTGTCTGTGTGTGTGTGTGTGTGTGTGTGTGTGTGTGTGTGTGTGTGTGTGTGTGTGTGTGTGGTAGTACGTCATCAATGTTTGATCTTTTTCCCTCTGTGTGTTAATAAGCATGTGCAGCAGTTGTATCTGGTTTGACCGTAATGTAACCTTCTTCTGATAATCAGTGTTAGAATCTATCAACTTATTGTGCCTTTTGTGCAGATCCAAATCAAATGATTCAAGTGTGTCTGTGTGTGCGCGCGTGAGTGTGCGTGTGCGCGTGCATGTGTGTGTGTGATCCATGATTTACGTCCACTGTGTCTGACGACTTGACGAGTATGTCAACTATACCGTATGTAACAATGTTCTGCCGTATATAGGCACTTTGTACAGTAACCGACTGTTTTCCTATTGTCTGACTGCATTGGCAGTGTTTATGTCCTTTGTACAAGGCCTTTCTTATACTTCTGTTTATGTGGACATAAATACATATTTCAAATGGTGTGTGTGTGTGTGTGTGTGTGTGTGTGTGTGTGTGTGTGTGTGTGTGTGTGTGTGTGTGTGTGTGTGTGTGTGTGTGTGTGTGTGTGTGTGTGTGTGTGTGTGTGTGTGTGTGTGTGTGTGTTACGCAGGGCATTTCGGGTACCCCAGGTGGAATGGGACCTCCAGGAACGGCGGTAGGCACGACTCATTCCATTTTATACCCAGTGAATAGACACCACATTGACACCACGGTGGTGATACTCAGTGGTGTAAAGTAACTAAGTACATGCAGTGTGCAGATCTACAAGCTAGTACAGATCTACAAATGCGTCGCATCGCGACGCATTGTGAGCTTGTAGATCGGCTATTTTCGAAATATTTTTATACATTTGAAAATTTGTGAAATGGAACATTCTGCATGAGTACTTTTTGTACTTTAAGTACATTTTGATGCCAATACTTTTGTACTTTTACTCAAGTGAATTGTGGACTTTTACTTACAGAGTAATTCTACATTGCAGTATTGATACTTTTACTTAGGTCAAAAAAACGTTAGTACTTTTTCCACCATGGTGGTGATACTCAGTCAGCCCCTTGTTCTCTGTTTCAGGGAGCGGTGGGAATGATTGGAGAGAGAGGGAGAGCTGGACCAAGTGGACCCATCGTAAGAAAACACCCTCAGCACCTCAACTATCTTACAACACCAAAAGAAATGTGCATTTTCTGTCAGAAATAGTGGTTTTTTTTTTTTTTACAGAATCAAATGTTTTAGGGTCATGATTCACCAGGAGCCTGGATGTCTTGACTTTAGGCTTAACATAATTGATATAAATATGGAATTCTCTGTGGGAAAAACAAATGGGATTTTTTTTTTGTCGAACTACAAAATGGCCGCAGATGAACGATTAAATCTCTCTCTCTGTCTGTCTGTCTGTCTCTCTCACTCTCCCTCCCCAGGGGAAACGGGGCCAGAACGGTCATGCTGGTAAAACAGGCCCAATAGTAAGTATAGTGAAATGCATTAAAAGTGGAATGATATTTTCTGGAACACATACAGTATATAGACTATAGTTGAGTATGTGACTGACAGCTCAAACAGGTCATTGACAGCGATGTCACGTTACAGGGTCCCATGGGAATCGCCGGTGTTACAGGTTACCCCGGCAACCCAGGAATGAAGGTGAGTTCAGTGACCATTGACCAACATAATCGCATTTGTGTTGTTGTTGTCCATATTTCAAATGTACTGTAGGTATCGTGCAGTGGTGTAAAGTAACTAAGTACATGTACTCAAGTACTGTGCCTAAGTTAATTTGTTGAGGTATTTCCAATAGTCCATATACTTTTACTTCTACTCCACTACATCTCGGAGGCAAATATAGTATTTTTGCTCCACTACAAGTATTTGAAAACTTTAGTGACTAGTTACTTTGCAGATATAAATTATTATATTATAAAACATACATTAACCACTTTAGCCTTATTTTATAACTAGGCTATTTGAAAATAGCAGATCTACAAGCTCACAACGCGTTGCGATGCGGCGCGTTGTGAGCTTGTGGATCGGCTATTTTTAAATATTGAATGGATACATTCAATAATAATAATAATAATAATAATAATAATTCATGTGAAAGGTAGTAAAGGGTAGACATGGCCCCAATGGCAAAGAAGAAACATAATCAGAACTATAATCCTCCATACCTTTCTCTTTGACAGGGAGAGGCCGGACCCACAGGGGCGAGAGGCGGCGAAGGTATCCAGGGAGCGAGAGGAGACTCTGGTCATCCGGGACATTCTGGAAATGTGGGGAAGCAGGTGAGTGTTGAGTCACGTGACACAGTCAGTGTGGTCTTTAAAATGTTTTTTAACCCATTTAGACCTGAGGCCGATTCCAAAAACGCCTTCTAAAGCCATACCTATAGGTTTTCTGGAAAAAAAAGTATGTTGCTATAATCATCCAAAACTGTTACTTTTCAGGATTCAGATCTACAAGCTCAAAACGCGTCGCTTCGCACCGCGTTTTTGAGCTTGCAGATCTGCTACTTTTCATGCTTTTGTGTGATGCTGTAGCAGTGTTGATTTCGTCGACTAAAACTATGGCGAAAAATGTTTGTCGACTACCTTTTTTCACTGACGAAAACTAAATAAAAAACAAATAAAACACTCTGCTATTTTGCGCTCTGAAAATAGGAGATCTACAAGCTCACAACGCTTCGCGCTGCGACGCGTTGTGAGCTTGTAGACCAGCTATTTTCAGCATGCAACCACGTGTAAAATCAGCCATTACGACGCCATCAAGGCACCGCCAAAATACATTTTAGTCGACTAAATCAACCGTAGATTTAGTCGACTATAATCTTATGATATTCAGTCGACTAAAACTAGACAAAAACTAAAACATTTCAGATGACTAAGGTTTGACTAAAACTAAATGGAATTTGATTCAAAATACTATGACTAAAACTGAATAAAAAATTGCTGTCAAAATCAACACAGTATGATCAAGTACTACTAATTTACGAAAAAAGAAACACAAAACGTTAGAGCATGGATATTAGAGTTTTCTGCCCGATAGCAACGATATACTTTATATATAGCAACAGCTACACACAGAGGTGTTCCCGGCTTGAAATGTATAACGGCGTATACTGTAGGCGCTCCAGGTCTAAATGGGTTGAATAAGCAATTGCGGTAGGATGGGGGTGTTTTATGGTGTTTTGTGGACGGTCTACACGCAGTGGTGTAAAGCAACTATGTACATTTACTCAGTACAATTTTGAGATATTTGTACTTTACTTGAGTATTTCCAATTGCCAATACTTTTACTTCTACTTCACTACATCTCAGAGGCAAATATTGTACTTTTACTCCACTACAATTATTTGAAAACTTTAGTTACTAGTTACTTTGCAGATATAAATTATTACGTTATGAAACATACATTAACCACTTTAGTTTGAAGCTATTTTAGCTATTTTATACCTAGGCTATTTGAAATTAGCCGATCTACAAGCTCACAGTGCGTCGCATCGCGACGCGCTGTGAGCTTGTAGATCAGCTATTTTCAAACATTAGTACTTTTACTTTTGGGACTTTAAGTATTTTTTGATGCCAATACTTTTGTACTTTTACTAAAGTAACTTTTTGTACACTGGCCTTTTACTTGTGACAGAGTATTTTTAAATTGTGGTACTGCTACTTTTACGTAAGTGAAATATCTGAGTACTTCTTGAGTGTGGGAGTGTTTAATGGTGTTTCTTGGACGGTCTACTACGCTGACGATAACGTTTTGTTCGTGTTTTTTAAATAGGGCCCCGCAGGACAAGATGGAGGAGCTGGTTCCAAGGGTCCAACAGTGAGTAGCTCTGCACAATTTATTACCATTAACCATGTTTGATGTCCCTCTAGACTTATAGCATCAATCACAGGATGGACAACGTTACGCCCATAGACTCTACCGACCATAAATGAAGCCTATTTTTCCGCAATTTCAAATCCGCCATCTTTCTATATCGCGTCATATCGCGTCATATCCTATGCACTCGGAAATTAATGCTATTGGTTGAGACCAGAGCGGGGGTGGGGAATGAATGCTATTGGTTGTATAGCTTGTCAATCAAATCATCACAAGGTAGCCACGCCCCAACTACAGCATACCCTACTTTATCATTCATTTAAAAATAAATGGGACCATAATTTACCAAAACGCATATCATGGTGATTGAAAGAAGACTTTAAACTAGCGACTGGAAGCATAAATATATATTTATGACAATGTTTATTAAGGTAATAAAATCAAGTCTAAAGTTTGGCAAAAACCCATCCACTTGAATGGAGAGTAATTATTTCTGACACCAGCAGGGGTAAAACAGCTAAACTACAGGCCATTCATATGAACTGTCACTTCCATATTAGTAGGGTCATTTTTGGCACTTCCGTGACCGCGGAGAGCAAAGGTCCGTTTCTCAATGGATTTGTCATCTAGGAGGGTTATTAAACAAATTTGGCCGGGGTGTGTTTTTAAAAGGGGCGGGGAAACTTTGTGAGAGACCAAAATCCAAAATGGCTGCCATGAAAATTAACTTTTTAATGGTTTGACCTACAATGATGCACAATACATGGTTCCAGACCTTATTTTGGTCAAGGAATACATATTTGGTGTTTACATAATGATTTGACCTATTGTTGACCTTCAAATACAAGATGGCTGCCAATTATGAGCTCCAAAAGGCTTTTTTTCAAAATCGTCACAGAGCCTTCTTATTAGGCTCTAATGAAAGTTCTGCTCATGATGAGTTGAATAATATACAGTATAAGTACACAGAAGTAATCTCTGAGGTCAATAGAGTCAATGTTTGTGTGTAAACAACAGTTACTGATTTGCGGTTTCCCATTAAATAGGGTCTCAGTAGCCTACTGAGAATATGTTCATCCCATCACATTTTCATGATGAACCAAAATTAGATTAGCACTATAGCCTAACATAACATAGTATTCTGTATGCAAAGCTATATATATATATATATATATATATATATATATATATATATATATATATATATATATATATATATATATATATATATATATATATATATATATATATATATATATACTTTTACCTGCCTTGTCTAACCAGTCTTGTGATTGTGTCAGTGTTTCCACCTGTGTCCTCTTAGCCCCCCAGCCTATCCCAGTGTTGATTGTCTGTTGAGTTCACCTGTGTCCTGTTACTGTCTATTTAAGCCCTGTGTTTGCACTGAGTTCTTGTTGGTCTGTAGACCTTTGTCATGTGAGGTAGTTAGTCTTGTTCTTTGTGCTCAAGAATCTTGTACAGTAGATTTTGGATAAGAATCTCTCTCCAGAGCAGGATGCACTGCCGCACGTCCCGTCTGTAATGCTTGGTCTACCAACCCCTCCACTACTACCCCTGCTGTAACCAGAGTGTCTGCCATTCCAGAGCCCTTGAATCGCTTGTAGATGGCATATATGTAGGACATCAGCTGGTGGAAATGTACGAGGATTGGGAGGATGTCCTTGAACATTTCTGGATTCTCCGCCTTCAGCTGAGTGAGCCAACAAGAAATGAGAATGGAATATTCTTCTGCCACATGGCCTCCACACCATGATGTCATTCACCACTGACTTGCTTGGAGGTTCATTGTATGTTGTGTGGTTGCGACCGTAGGTCGCATTTACTATAGAAACCTGCTCCAGGTGTCCGTGCGTCACCCCGTCCCTCCGTCACACACGTCCCGTCACACTTTTGCCCTGCTCATATCTCCGCACCCGTTGCCCCGATCCATGCCAGATTTTGCACACACACTCCTTACCTGCCAAACTACACCCTCCAAGGACCCCCGGAGCTCCAGGGACCCCCAGCTGCCTCGGGGACCCCCAAGTGTAAAAAATGAGCACATGTGGACAAATTACCAAATGACCACCCCAACGGGGCTGCTCACGGGGCATTCCCGGGGACCACCCACTCCTGGTGCTCCAGAACGGATGCAAAAGTGGTGGCGCCCCCAGTGGAGGACCCCCTGCCACTGCAGCTCACATAAAATGCCGTAACTCGGGCTAGGAGCGTCCGGGAGAGCCGCGGCCGGTACCTATTCGTCCGCCAAGGCAACGCGGACACCCCACCCCTAATTTCTCACATGGCCCTCTTCTAGCGCCACCTTCAGGCCGCTTTTCACAACACATTTTTGCCCACTACTCCTACAGTTTTGCCCCTAAAAACACGCAAATTGCTACACACTACACAGTATGTGTACACTCATGTCATCAACATGCCTGCCACCACATTTCTTAGACCACCAAACAAAACTATACATTGCCCACACAACTAGGAACCAATCGCCGTTACAGCCCTCTTCTGTATACATGTGACCTACGGTCGCTTATCTCCCGATTAGGGAGTCTTACTGGTCTATAACGATAGTCGTTTGCAATTCAGGGCAATTGCAAAGTGTGGTTGCGCCGACGCCGGTCGTGGGCTGCGGCCGCCGGGACTCGAGGGATACTCCGGGAGGAATACCGTCGGAGGCCGCGCGACGTGCCATTCGAATCGGGTGCCGATCGGATCCTGCCTTCGTGATACGTGCCAAAGTGGATACGCTGGCCTTGTGTATTTGTCTTGTAGATCTGCTATTTTAGGAACTTTGGGAGATTTTCGCCCAATAATGACATGCCCAAAATAGTGACGGCAGGTTTAAAGTGGTTAAGAATGTCCATACGGCATCTCACTACATGTCATTTGTCTATTCACAACTTCAGCCACATAAGTATAAAAGCGAGAACCATTTTTGTTCTACCTTTATACAATTTGATTGTGGAAAAGCAGAGCCAAAATTGTTGCTTACACTGCAAAGTCACATTTGATCTTGAAGGGGGAGCATTAAGGGTCCATTTGGTCCCATTTGTACGCTTTCAGAGTTACAGACCGTACAGGTCCAACTGGACCCCTGGTGGTCCCCGGACCTGATGTTGACCAGTGTACAGTATTTGGCCGAATAAAATGACGTGATTGACCACTGTCCAATTGGAGCGTGAGTTGGAGGGGTGACGTCATCGAACTTCAGTGACGCAGCTGTGACGTCAGTTAGCAACTGCTTATTAGACATTGAAGACAGACTATAGCGTCAGAGACTTGAGAGAAGGACAGAGATAGATATAGAGAAGAGATTTCACTGATGCAAGTACCAGGTGCAAGACACGCAAGTAACTTGCCCGTCGGGCAAGAGGAGACGGACAAGAGGAGACGGGCGTTCCCCATCGCGTGCGCGGCGCTCCTCATCGCGCTCCTCATCCTTGGTACCACTAAGTGCCGTAACTCTGCCGAGTTACCAGAAGGTGCCGAGCACCTGGTTTCTAATGAGACCATCACCCCGCTGACAGGCAACCCTCACCTTCTGGTTTCTGCCTTCGTGGACCGCAGGGTGAAAGGCTGGGACGTGCGCCTCATCGGCATATTCAGGGTGGACGCCATCGCTCCCCTTCACTGCGTCTTCAGTCGTGGCGACAACGTGTGCGTCCACGGCAGCACCCCGGCTTCCCTCGTACACCACACAGACACAGGTTTCCCCTTTGAGACCAGGTTTGCAATGTGTCAGATGAGCTCGGGGTGCGAGGACGCGACCCACGTCACCCTTTCGACCCATCCGGACGGCGTAGAAGCACACCAGCAGACCTTTCTGCCAATACGTAACCTGGAGAAAATGGCGACGATGACGAAGGAGTTTGACTTGACAGTCTGCATGCCCGCCGTGTACGGCGGCTACAACAACGTGCTTCAGTTTGCACAGGCGCTGGAAATGTACCGAATGCTTGGCGTGGGCAGGGTGGTGATCTACGATACGAGCCCTGGTCCGGATCTCGACCGCTTGCTGCGCAGCTACGTCCAGGAGGGTTTCGTGGAGTTCGTACCATGGCCTATCGACAAGCACGTCGTGCCGTCTCGGGGAAATACATACGGAGAGTTCGGAGTAGTAGGAGACTTGCACTACTATGGCCAGCTGGCCACGCTCAACGATTGCATGTACAGATACATGGAGCGCACTCACTACTTGGCTGTTCATGACATTGATGAGATCATCGTTCCGCGCCGTCACCACAACCTGCCGGCTCTCATGGAGCAGCTCCGACGGCAGAACCCAGAGGCTGCGGCCTTCCGTTTTCGGATGGAGCATTTTCCGACGCAACACGTGGATCCCAGCGCAACGTTCCGCCTTCCCCAGTGGGAAGAGGTGCCGGGGATAAATATCCTCGAGCACATCTATAGGAGGGATTGGCTCGATATGGCGCCGATCGCCAGGGGCTACAAGCAGATACTTCAGCCAATGATGGTGGAGCAGACGGGAGTGCACGACGTGCCGAAGGCCTTCGGGAGGACAGTGACGGTTCCCGAGGACACAGCTAGGATTGTTCACGTCCGGAGTTGCATATGGTCGCATAATCCCAGAAAGCCCACTTGGGACCCGAGTTGCGTGAACAAAGAGATGATGCACGTGGACAAGGAGCTGTGGCGTTTTCACGAGAAGCTCGTCCCCAATGTGGACAAGGCCCTGAGGAGGGCAGGAATGCTGAGAGAAACAAACTACAGTACAGCCGCGGTAAACTGACCACTTGTGCCCCAGAATCGCCAAAAGAATTGCAGATCTACAGGCTCACAACACGCCACGGTGCATCACATTGAGAGCTTTTAGATCTTCTATTTTTGCTATATGTATGATGGAGTATAGCTTAGAATAAGCATTAGGTTATGTCATCATTGCAGAGAGTCTGTGGGAGCATTCCCCTGTTCCAGGCAGGCTGTCCCACCAGAGTCAGACCCCCAAAGCCTCCTATTTATATCTGTATTTCCTTTCAATATTCAGAGATAGGTGCTCGATACAGAAACTATGGAGAGCTCATAAGCATCTCAGTCTTCTAATGGGCTTTCACCCAATTGTCATGTACTGTAAGTTGTGAGGAAGTTGAGGTGGGATGGACATTTGCAGTCATAGATGATCCGACATAACCTTTTTTTTTTTTCGTAAACTTTACAGGTTTACCCAACATTGACCCAGTAATTCCGGCAAGGTTCTATAACATTTTAATGACAGAAAGGCGAAAATGCAAACGTGCAAAATCTAAAAAAGAACACAATTTACAGGGAAATTGTTATCGTTCATATACGACATGTGGCTGAAGTCAGGAATAAACAATGACATGTACTGACATGTATGGTCCTTTATGCTTCAAACAGCACTGTCGTGCATTTTTGCTTCAAGAGCACAGAACACCAGTGTACCTGTGCTAGTCAGTGAGAGCATTTTTGCTTCAAGAGCACAGAACACCAGTGTACCTGTGCTAGTCAGTGAGAGCCCTAGAACTGACCCACTTACTCTGCTCTAAGTAGTGGACTGCAAAGCAAGGATTAAATCTGCAAATAAAAACATTTATCGTGTATCTCAGGGACCACATGGGAACGGTGTGGCTCCAATGTGGATCAAGGACTGCATGTGGCCAGCCTGTGACGTCAGTCATCTATGATATATGACTATAAAATCGAAAAAAAAAAGAAAAAGCTGTCTGGAAAACTGAATACGTATCTAAATTGATTACTGAACGATAAAGCCACCGAGTCGGCATAGGTGGGGGACCCCGCCGCCGCGAACGCCATTGCGGGGTAGCCCGCGGAGGTGAACGCCGAGACGGGGGAGCCCCGCCAACGCCGACAAACAAGCCAGACCATTGGGAAGAACAACAACAACTTTCTTCACAACAACAACGCGCTGCCCAGCGTAGAGGTCATTGATTACCTGCCGAGGAGGGCTTCGGTGCTGAGAACAGACGGAGAACGGGTTGCCGAGCCGTAGCCTTTACGGAGCGACAGCCGGAGCGGAGAGAGGTTTACACCGGAGAGGGGGTGACTTGAGTGCCGCCGGCAACTGACCACCGGGAGCAGGGGACGCCGAGATCGCCGCGGGAGTAGGACATTCAACAGCACCGAAGCAGGGGGCGCTTTGAGACGCTTCGGACTCGGAGGATACAAGTGAAGCAGGGGACGCTTTGAGACGCTTCGGAGGACACGGCGGACAACGGGAGGGACTTTGTTTGGAGTGTGTGTGTGTGTGTGTGTGTGTGTGTGTGTGTGTGTGTGTGTGTGTGTGTGTGTGTGTGTGTGTGTGTGTGTGTGTGTGTGTGACAGAGAACCACCGTACATCACCATGGCACCACCTACAAGGCAGAACGAAATTGATGAACTTAAGAAAGCTCTTGACTTTCAGTCAGGGGAACTCTCAAACATCACCAAACAGCTAAAAGTCATCACATAAATGATGGCGGAGATTAAAGAGCTGAGACTACAGAACAATGAGAAGGACAAGAAGATTGCAGCCCTGGAAAGGAGGCTAGATGACTGCGAACAATATTCAAGAATAAATGACTTAATAGTAAGTGGCTTAAAAACCAGGCCACCGACCTATGCCAGGGCTGCAGCAACCTCACTAATGGAGCCCACAGAGAGTGACATTGCCTCCATTGAGGACCAGGTTATTTCCTTCCTGGCCAAAAAAGGCATAAATGTTGACAAATATGAAATCGAGGCATGCCATCCTCTAGCGAGGAGAGATAACAAAGATAGTCCGCCCATAATTATCCGGTTCATCAGCAGGAAAAGAAAGATCGAGACCCTCAAGCAGGGGAAAAAGCTGAAGGGCTCCAACGTTTACCTGAATGAACACCTGACAAAACGAAATGGAGACATAGCAAAAAAAGCCAGATTTCTAAGGAAACAGGAGAAGATTCAGGGAACGTGGACCAACAACTGCAGGATCTACATCAAACTGAATGGAGAAACCCCAGAAGAGGCCAAGACGCTGCTCATCAAAGATCTCTCTGAGCTGGTAAAGTTTGAATGAGGACTTCTTAAGGTATGAGGCAACACAAATTGATGCGCAAGGAACTCTATCCATATGGTGCTATATCCCTCAGGAACTAACATTACTACATACATGTATATACATAGACACTGCGTGATATTGGCATTATTTTTCTATATATTTCATAATATCACTGATCATTATAGCATTGAATTATCAAAACTATATATTTCCATTATATCTAACATCATTCCTAAGCATCTCATACTTTACAACCAAACACAATATTATACCTCTTTATACTATCAATGTATTGTTATCATAGTATCACATATGTTTTACTATATTCCCATACATATTATTACCATATATACTATATTACTCGATGATCAATCAAATACTTATTACATAGTATGCATTATCATAACCATACCTTACCATTACTATCAAATTGCATGTCCATCTCTTGTAACCTTTAATTTATATATATGCATTATTATTATTATTACCATACCTAATTATAGCCACAAATATCACTACCATGATCTATTTGAATATTATAACATATGCATATGCAGTTTCATAATGTACAGTACCACAGTACGAAATGATGGTTGGATCTGAGGAGCCATTTGTAGGAAGGGACGAAAGTCTCCACATTAATGACAATGTGAGTTTTGAAACATTCCAATTCACAGAGTACAATCCCTTTGATTACGAACAGCATATTGATCCAGATAACAACATATATAACAATGTGAGTAATAAATGTCAGTATTACAATGATACACAACTTAGCTTAAATATGGGGGCCAAACAATGTTTGTCACTCATTCATTTCAATAGTAGAAGTTTGCATGCAAACTTTGGCAGTATAAAGGAATACCTCAGTCATTTCTCAAAACCTTTCAGTATAATAGCAGTCTCAGAGACATGGTTAAACCCTGACAAAGGACTCAACTATAATTTGAAAGGCTACGAATTTAATTATATAAATAGAAAAAAAAACAGTCTGCGGGTGGTGTAGCTTTGTACATTGAGGAATCTCTGACTTACAGGGTAGTTGAACACATGTCATTTGCTCTCGACGAAGTAATTGAATGCATAACCATTGAGGTCATCATGGAGAAAGAGAAAAATATAATAGTAAGCTGTATCTACAGATCCCCGGGAACTAACGTGGAATCCTTTATTAACTGCATGGAAAGCCTATTCAGTAATATCCACCAGAAAAATATTTTTATTTGTGGAGATTATAACTTGGACCTTTTGAATCCTCACAAACTTAAAACCACAGATGATTTTGTGAACAGTATGTATAGTATGAATATTTTCCCATTAATATCTAAACCCAGCAGAATAACAAGAACTACAGCTACCTTAATCGACAACATTTTTACAAATAATATTGAAGGCAACATTGAGAGAGGCTTACTATTGAATGATATTTCAGATCACCTGCCTGTGTTTGCACTGTATGAATGGAAACATGTGGCGAAAGAGACTAAAACCACATTCAAATACAAACGCCAAACTACGGAATACTCTATTGAAGCCCTTAATAGGGATCTTGCTATGCAAAATTGGAGTAGTGTACTAAAAGATACAAATGTGAATAATGCATACAATATATTCCTGGACATACTTACTCGTCTATATAATAAAAATTGCCCTATCAAAAAATATAAAGACAAAAGCTCTGAATCAACAAAACCCTGGTTGACACAGGGACTAAAAAACGCTTGTAAAAAAAAGAATAATTTATATAAACAATTCATAAAAAACAGGACCACAGATACCGAAAATAGATACAAATGATATAAAAACAAGTTAATTAATATTATGAGAGCAAGTAAGAACATTTATTATAATAACATCCTAGAAAATAATAAAAATAATACAAAAGGATTATGGAATATATTAAATGGAATCATAAGGAAAGGCACAGCTCACACATGCTTACCAAAGCACTTTATCGACCAGGGACAAAAAATAGATAATATGCCAGATATCGTAAACGGCTTCAATGACTTCTTCACAAACATTGGACCAACTCTTGCAAATGAAATACAACCTGTTAACACTGGACACCATCAAGACCCAGGCTTTAGCAACCCATCTTCAATGTACCTGAGAGAAGTGGAAGAGCAGGAAGTAATTGAAATTGTGGCCAAATTAAAAAATAAGCAATCAACCGACTGTAATGACATTAGCATGTCACTGATTAAAAGAATTATTCATAGCATTATTAAACCATTCACGTACATATGTAATCTTTCTTTAAATACTGGCACCTTTCCGAGTTCAATGAAAGTCGCAAAAGTCATTCCAATATTCAAATCCGGCAATAAACAGCAATTTACAAACTACAGACCAATCTCCCTGCTTCCACAACTCTCAAAAATATTAGAAAAGATATTTCTGGTCAGATTGGATGATTATATTGCTAAACACAAACTGTTGTCCGAAAATCAGTATGGCTTCCGAGCAAACCGATCACCTTCTTTGGCCCTAATTGATCTAATGGAAGATATAACAGACTATATACATAACAAACAGTTCACAATTGGAGTATTTATTGACCTAAAAAAAGCCTTTGATACTTTAAATCACAACATCTTAATCTCTAAGTTAGAGAGGTATGGCATTAGAGGAGTTGCATCTAAATGGCTGCAGAGCTATATTGATGGTCGACAACAGTACGTTCAGTTAGGAGAGTTCAAATCAAATAATCTCAACATCACTTGTGGGGTACCTCAGGGTTCAATTTTGGGCCCCAAATTATTTATTTTGTACATTAATGACCTGTGTACAGTATCGAATGTTACCAAATGTGTACTTTTTGCCGATGACACGAACATTTTTTGTAGTGGGGAAAACATCCAACGGCTTGTGCAATCCATGTCAACTGAACTAAGCAAATATAAACAGTGGTTTGACAATAACAAACTTTCTCTAAATTTAACAAAAACAAAGTTCATGGTCTTTGGCAACCGCGCCATTACAACAGAACTAAATCTTAGGATAAATGACATTGAAATTGAGCGTGTATACGAAAATAAATTCCTAGGTGTTGTCCTGGATGACAAAATCTGTTGGAGACCCCACATAAGGCATGTGGGAGTCAAGATTGCAAAGAGCATAGCTGTTATTAATAAGGCAAAACACATCCTCAATACCAAATCACTTCATATCTTGTACTGCACTATGATACTACCATACTTATCCTACTGTGTAGAAGTATGGGGAAATACCTACAAAACAGCAATTCACTCACTTTCCATACTACAAAAAAGAGCCATAAGAGTCATAAATAACACTGGGTACCGTGACCATACAAACATTCTTTTCCACAATTCACATATTCTAAAGTTTCCCGATCTAGTCAAATTTAAAACAGCACAAGTCATGTACAGAGCAAAAAATAAATCACTTCCAATCAACATACAAAACAGATTTCCAGAGAAAGATAGTAGTCACCATGACCTTAGAAACCCATCAGACTTTCAACAACCACTTGCACGCACTACCCTCAAGTCCATGTCTGTTTCATCCTGTGGAATGTCACTGTGGAGTGGGCTAGCTGATGACACTAAAAAAAGCCTAAACATCATTCAATTCAAAAGGAAACTGAAAAATAGCTACTTTGACAGATACTTACAGGAAGAAACTCAATCTACTGATAATAACTAGACTATATTTCATTTAACATACTCTGTACTATCATATCATAACTTACCTTTGTCACCCGCTCCACAGTGACGCAGAGCTCTCTGCCGTCCTGACTCCCACATGAGAGAAAGGTCATGTGTGGGAGAAACCATGTATCTCGTGTCAAAACATATATTATTATTATTATTTATTTATTATTTATTTATTTTCTTTACTATTTACCGTAACCGATGTTAAAAAACAAAACAAAAAAACAGACCTTTCTACTTGATCTATTCTATTTTCAATTGATGATGGTTTTGATGAGTGTTAAACACTGAAATGTTTACATTTCCTATCTAGGAGTGTCAAAACATTGACTCTTTTTTTCTATTATGTTATCTATTATAGTATCTACTTCTATCATCATAATGATTGTCTATTTTCTTTTCTATATGTAAACTGAGCCAGGGTTAGGGCTCGATAAGCACTATGCTTCTCCCTTCCCCTTTTCCAGCATCAAGGACATTTGTAGACTGCCTGTACTGTGTCTTACTGCACTAAAGCATTTGTATTGTCCAAAAGCTGGAAATAAACTGAAACTGAACTGAACTGAAATATTTGAAAAAGAATGTGAAAAAATAAAGTAACAAAAACGTTAGCCTGCTAGCAGCGTTAGACATTTGGTACCGAGTGGTCCAGCAGTTTGCAAGATTAGCTCCGGAAACACATACACACAGACAGACCGGCCCTCTTATAGACGGCTAGACTCCTGCAGAGCTATGCTGTAAAACCCTTCAAACTACCAACAATCACTAAAAGTCTTGAGTTTCAACACCAGCAAGTTCAACACCAGCAAGTGATGTAGCTTTCACCAGCCCCTCTTCATATAATATCACACAACATGAACCTCCAAGCAAGTCAGTGGTGAATGACATCATGGTGTGGAGGCCATGTGGCAGAAGAATATTCCATTCTCCTTACTTGTTGGCTCGCTCAGCTCAAGGCGGAGAATCCAGAAATGTTCAAGGACATCCTCCCAATCCTCGTACATTTCCACCAGCTGATGTCCTACATATATGCCATCTACAAGTGATTCAAGGGCTCTGGAATGGCAGACACGCTGGTTACAGCAGGGGTAGTAGTGGAGGGGTTGGTAGACCAAGCATTACAGACGGGACGTGCGGCAGTGCATCCTGCTCTGGAGAGAGATTCTTATCCAAAATCTACTGTACAAGATTCTTGAGCACAAAGAACAAGGACTAACTACCTCACATGACAAAGGTCTACAGACCAACAAGAACTCAGTGCAAACACAGGGCTTAACTAGACAGCGATTAACAGGACACAGGTGAACTCAACAGACAATCAACACTGGGATAGGCTGGGGGGCTAAGAGGACACAGGTGGAAACACTGACACAATCACAAGACTGGTTAGACAAGGCAGGTAAAAGTATATATATATATATATATATATATATATATATATATATATATATATATATATATATATATATATATATATATATATATATAGCTTTGCATACAGAATACTATGTTATGTTAGGCTATAGTGCTAATCTAATTTTGGTTCATCATGAAAATGTGATGGGATGAACATATTCTCAGTAGGCTACTGAGACCCTATTTAATGGGAAACCGCAAATCAGTAACTGTTGTTTACACACAAACATTGACTCTATTGACCTCAGAGATTACTTCTGTGTACTTATACTGTATATTATTCAACTCATCATGAGCAGAACTTTCATTAGAGCCTAATAAGAAGGCTCTGTGACGATTTTGAAAAAAAGCCTTTTGGAGCTCATAATTGGCAGCCATCTTGTATTTGAAGGTCAACAATAGGTCAAATCATTATGTAAACACCAAATATGTATTCCTTGACCAAAACAAGGTCTGGAACCATGTATTGTGCATCATTGTAGGTCAAACCATTAAAAAGTTCATTTTCATGGCAGCCATTTTGGATTTTGGTCTCTCACAAAGTTTCCCCGCCCCTTTTAAAAACACACCCCGGCCAAATTTGTTTAATAACCCTCCTAGATGACAAATCCATTGAGAAACGGACCTTTGCTCTCCGCGGTCACGGAAGTGCCAAAAATGACCCTACTATATAGACTCAATTTACAACTCTGAACTCAGAAGCTGGCCCCTTGGCATCAATCAACCGACTGCCAATCGATTCAGTTCACATTTTGCATATTTGTTGACTTTACAGGTTTGGATATTATTAAGCCTCAATGCTATGGTTGAACTGCTATGTTTTTGTAGGCCATAATTTTTTTTAATGAGAAAATAACCAAAATGTTTCTACTGTAGCATAAACTCTTTTTTTTTCAATAGTATTTTTATTGATTTTTCTTTTTTTTACACAGAGACAAAACAAGACAAGACAAGACAAACAGCTCAGCTCAGACACGTTATAAAAGGACAAGGACACTGATACAAATATAGATTACACATACTTACATTGGACCAAAAGATAACACAATATATATATACATGATTGGTGCTTGACATTACACAGATGGGTGAGTAACTACCCCAAGAACAACAAAAAATTAAATAAAAATCAGTACAAGAAATATAGATCACAGCACAAACATCCACAGCAGAAAAAATGAAAATAAGACAAAAATAAAAAAAATAAACAAGCAAGGATTTAGACATTATACATCAAGGTCAGCGGAATCACTCCTGTTAAGGAACCCTATTGTTAAAGTGTCAGACAATTGAGGACCAATAAAATGTAGATATGGGTCCCATATCTTATAAAAAGCATCTGTTGTGGAACGTAGGAGGCAGGTTAAAAATTCCAATGGCATGCACTGCATGATTATTTTGTGCCAATCTTTCTTTGTTGGTGGTTTCTCATTAATCCAAGACAACAGGATATTTTTCCTCGCAGCATAGGTTAATAGATTAAACAGGCGTCTATGAAATTTGTCAATAATATTTTTATCAGGAAGTCCCAGAATCAAACACATAGGGTCAGGTTCAAACTCCATATCGAAAATCACATTCAACTGTTGCACAACACCCAGCCAATAACGTTTGATCTTATGACATGACCATATACAGTGAATATAGTCTCCCTCTTCAATCTTACATTTAAGACAGAGATGTGATAGATTAGGGTTCATTTTATGGCGAAGGCTAGGAGTGATCTGTAATCGGTGTATAGTTCTTAACTGAACCGACCAGGCTCTATTGCATATAGAGAGTTTCTTTGCATTTTCAAATATTTCCTCCCAAACTTCGTCTGCAATTTCAACCCCGAGATCTCTCTCCCATTTCCTTTTAGTATCCAGGGTGTTAACAGTCGCATTGGATCTTAACATGCCATAGAGAATGCTAATAAAACCCTTTGTAAAATCCATTGTCAATGCCCTTTCAATTGGAGAGGTGCCTATGTTAGTTGATAGTGTTGTGCGCCTGAGAATGAAATCCCTCACCTGTAAAAATCTAAAAAAATTGTTGCGAGATAGACCATATTTCTGTTGTATCTGATCAAATGACATGAGCAAAGAACCCTCAAACAAATGCCCTAGTGTTGTTATACCACCATCTTTCCATGCATTAAACCCAAGGTCATTAAGGCCCGGAGGGAAGTCTGGGTTCCCCTGAATTGAGGTGAGAGGTGATGATATTTTGGCTCGGCCCTCCAGGAGCCTCGCCACCCTCCAAGCCCTAAGCGTGTTGGAGACAATAGGGTTTTTACAACATTTCTTCACTGTTTTAGGGTCTGTAAGGAACAAGAGATTCCGGAGAGGACAATCACACTGTGCAGCTTCAATATCTAGCCAAATTGAAGGTTGGTCATCCTTTAACCAGGCCGCTACAAATCGCAACTGTGCAGCTGCCTGATACCATTTTATATTGGGAAGGTCTAGACCACCCTCAGGGCCAGATAATTGTAATTTTGATAATTTTAACCTAGGCCGTCGCTTGCTCCAAATAAACGAGCTTAGCCAGCCTTCAATGATCTTAACCACCTTGCTTGAGAGAAAAATAGGAACCATTTGGAGTGGATATAATAACCTTGGAAGTATGTTCATTTTAATAAGCGCCACTCTACCTAACCAAGACAGTGGTAATGATGTCCACCGGTCAAGGTCAGACTTTACAATTTCCAGAAGAGGAGTAAAGTTGGCACTGTACATTTGTTCAAATAGGGGAGTTATATGGACACCCAAATAGACAAAGCCAGCAGGGGACCATCGAAATGGAAACGGGTCAGGGGCCCGCGGAACAGTCTGGAGGGAGCCCAGTGGCATGGCCTCTGATTTGGAGAAGTTAATCTTAAAACCCGAGAAGGATCCGAACTTGTCAATGATTTCCATAACACCGGGGACAGAGAGATCTGGTCTGGTTAAAAATAAAAGGACATCATCAGCATATAAAGTGACCCTATGCTCCCTTTCTCCGACCAGAACCCCAGAGACCACAGGAGATTGGCGTATGGCCTGGGCAAACGGTTCTATGGCGATGGCGAACAGCAAAGGACTCAAAGGGCAACCCTGTCTGTTCGAGCGTTGTAAAGTGAAGTTTTTAGACCTAAGGCCGTTTGTAAGAACCGCTGCCTGAGGGTCATTGTACAGAATCTTAACCCACTTAATAAATGTATCACCCAGACCGAAGACACCCATAGTATGAAAGAGGTAAGGCCAGCCTACACGGTCAAAGGCCTTGTGACTGTCCAGGGAGAGCACCAGCCCGACCTCTTTACGGCTATGCATGTATTGGATAACATTAAGAAGCCTCCGTACATTATCAGAGGAGTTCCGGCCCTTGATAAATCCTGTTTGATCCATATTAATAATAAGAGGGAGAAACTGCTCAAGACGTAGAGCCAATACTTTTGAAAGTAGCTTTAAATCAGAATTTAATAGTGCAATAGGCCTATACGAGCCGCAGTCATCAGAGCATTTCCCCTTTTTAAGGATTAATGTGATATTGGCCTCCCTCAAAGACTGGGGAAGGATCCCTGTTTCAAATGAGTGATTTAACATGGCCAAATAGGGATCGATCAATAAATCTTGAAATTTCTTAAAAAATTCACATCCAAAGCCATCAGGGCCAGGGCATTTACCAGATTGAAGTTTTGTAAGGGCTGTAAGGATCTCTTCCTTTGTGATAGGGGCATTTAGAAAAGTCCTCTGCTCATCTGAAATCACAGGGAGGTTAATACTGGAGAAAAAATCATCCATTAGTTCAGGGGCATCATTACTCTGTTCTGCGGTGTATAGTTTTTTATAAAAATCAGCAAACACAGTGTTAATGATTTTGTTCTCAAAAGTAATATTGCCCTCAGAATCCTTAATTGAAACAATTGTCTGTGAGTTTTCCCTTTTTTTAGCCAGGTAAGCTAAATATTTACCAGGCTTGTCCCCCGATTCATATAAACGTTGTTTGGCAAATTTAAGACTCTTATCTGATTGCAAGGACAGCGTGGACTCAACGGCAATCCGAGCAGCATTCACCTCCCTCAGCTTGTCATCTGTGGGGTCAGTCAAATAGCATCTTTCTGCCTCAGAGAGTTTGTCCTCAAGTTGTGTTTGTTGTGCCATCCTCTGCCGCCGCCTGCTGGCTGTATAGGATATAATAATACCACGAGAAAAGCACTTCCCACTTTCATATAAAATGGTTGGGTTAGGTGCAGAGCCAGCATTTACCTCATAAAAAGTCCTAAACTGAGAAATAAAATAATCAGTGAAAACATCATCATTCAAGAGGGTGGAATTGAGTCTCCAGTGTCTGGAAGATCTATGTATCTCACGGAAGGAGAATTCTAAATAAATTGGCGCATGATCACTCACAATTATGCTGCCAATTTTGCATGATGTTATGGAGTTAAGTAGGCGTTTGGGTATAAAGAAATAATCTAATCTTGTATGACACTTATGTTGGTTACTGAAGAACGTATACTCTTTAGAAGAGGGGTTAAATGTCCTCCAGACATCAGCAAAGTCAATATCATCACATATTGAGGCAAGCGTTTTCGCTCGTTTACTGGGTGGACCAACAGAAGGGGGACATCTGTCCAAAAGAGGACTTATATGGACATTAAAGTCCCCAGCCACATATTGGAAGTCCGCACTTAATTCCACAAACTCTGAAAATGCCTTGGTTAGAAAATCTGCAGAGTAACCTGGAGGGCAGTAAATATTCATAAAAGTCACAGATTTTCCAAACAAAATACCCCTTAAAATCACATATCTACCCTCTTTATCTTTTATAACATGTGTGGATCTGAAGGCAACATTCTTATTTACTAAGATAGCAACCCCTCTGGTGTTAGATGCATAGGATGTCATAAAGACGTCTCCAATCCAGGTGTGTTTAAGTTTAAGCAAATCTTTACTCTCCTCCAAATAGGTCTCTTGTAAAAAAGCAAAATTAACATTTTCTTTTTTCAAATAGGCCAGCACTGTTCTCCTCTTAATCGGTTTATGCAAGCCCCTGACGTTCCAAGAACATATTTTAAGACTATTCAATGACATCTGTCATAGCGAAATAGGTAATGACAATAAAACGTAAAGGAAAGATGTCCCCTTGGCAATGAAATAAAGATATGAACAGTAATATGGCACCATAGTCTTTGTGTAGTGTCCAAGTAGTAAGCATTATGATCAAATAACCGCGCATCAAAAAGGTGTCCAATCCACATGTCGAGCGAGCAACACACACACAAAAACACACAAAGCCATAATCTAAAGTAGTTGAAAACAAAGAAAAAGGGCTCTCAACGTTAGCCACTACCCATATGAAAACGGGTCTACAAAAGCTATCTATCCAGCAAAAAAAAAAAAAAAAACTCTCGATACAGGACTCCCACAGCGAGAGGCAGAGGAAAAACGCCCCACAGGGCAAACAAAAAGAGACACAGGAAAAAAGCTAGCATTAGCTTAGCCAAAAGCACGCTTGTTGTGCTATCTAACCCCGAGCTGTGGCTCGCCTTATTACACGTTGACTTAGAAAAAACATATGTCCCATTTATCCTAACAAAAGATAAATAAAAATAAAACAAAAATAGAAAGAAAACAATAAAGGAAAAAAAAAAAAGAGAATGTATCACTTATCTTGTTTAGTTTGAAGGCAAGTTACATTGTCCCAGTCCCAAATCACAACACAAATAATGTCCCCAGAGCTGTGCTCAAGAGCTCAGCCCAGGGAGCTGAGAAAATCAGTCGCCGTCTCTGGGGTGGGACACAGCGTTACCTTGCCGTTATGTTTTATGCGAAGCACCCCATTGTGTTGCGTAGAGTATTCCACCTTCTTCGCTTTCAGCTGCCTTCTGATGTCGTCAAAAGACTTGCGCTTCTGGAGGGTACCCTTACAGTAGTCAGAGTAGAAAGAGATGATCGAGTCCTGGAACCGCGGCTGCTCTCCCCTCTCCGCGGCCAGCCTGGCTGCGTCCATCACCGTCTTCTTGTCCCTGGAGTTGTGCAGTTTGAGAATCACGCAACGCGGGGCAGGTCGATCTTGTTGTTTGGACCCCTGGTCGTTTTTAGCACCCAAGCGATGACATCGGTCCAATTTAATCGAACCCGTCTTGGTCTGTATATTGAGCAGCGTAGGTATCCAGGTCTCGAAGTATTTCAGGGGGTCCCCACTTTCTATACCTTCTACAGCTCCGTAGATTCTCAAATTATCGCGACGGTTCCTGTCCTCCATTGAGTCCAGTCTTTCCATTGCATCTTGTAGTTGTTTCTCGAGCAGAAGTACACGGCTGTCGTTATCGGTGACGTCTTTTTCGACCATTTCCACGCGTTCCTCTATTTCGCCAATCCGTTTTTCAGCCACTTGTAGCTCAGACACAACATTCTGGATGGATAGCAAAAGCGGGGTCAATTTGTCATCAATTGCTTTTGTGATATGATCAGTCATAGCCTGGAAAGCCCTGGCCGTAGCCGGGTCGAGGCCATCCAGCTCCGCGCTAGCATTAGCATTAGCATCGGAGGTAGGCCCCTCCTGTCCGCCATTGCTAGCAGCCATGCGTTCTGATCTCGTCTTATCTTGCAGTCTTGTTGTTACTTTTTTACTCATCTTTTTGAATGAGGCCGGCCAGAACTGTTCCAAGGACATAACACGCCCGATTCACATTTAGAAAGAATAGTTTTAAACAAGATAAGGAGGATAAATGGGAAATAATAGTGGAGCGAGCCACGAAGCACGTCCTTCCCCTTACGTCTGCATACCGGAAGTTCGTAGCATAAACTCTTAAAAAGATCTGTGTGCGATGTGGCGAACCAAAAATAGCAGATCTACAAGCTTACAACGGGATGCAGGACAGAGTCAGAGGATGAGGCAGAGGCAGGGCAGATAAAAAACAAAGGGCTTATTTACTAAAGGAACCAGGAACAAACAAAGGAGCACGAGAAGAGTAGGCCGTTGGGTGACCATATTCTGAATTCCCAAAAAGAGGACACTTCAAGCACATGCACACACGCGCAGCGCGCACGAAAATCTTCTTTTTTTCGGGTTTGATCCTTGTTTTTGGAGGGTTTGGTTTCCTTAATTCGGCTCTGCCTCTGTGCATCTTTTACTTTCAAATCAGGGAATCAATGAATGACTGGCAGCGCGATGTATGTGCTGTCGTGTCTGTGTGTGTGTGTGTGTGTGTGTGTGTGTGTGTGTGTGTCTCGTTGCTGTGACTGTGTGCATGCAGCTGACAGGCAGTGTTGCCCAGTCTCGTGAGAGAAATATGGAAACATACCTCCAAATACAAGCCAAATCTTGTCCAGCAGTTGCGGTAAATAAGCGGACATGGCAACACTTGAGATTCTGGGCGTCTGGGAGTTTGCTCAGCAGCTCATTGGCTTAAATGCTCATGTTCATTGTTGCTACGATACGTCCCCCCCTACTATGATACACAGATGCAGTACACGCTACCTAAACTCTCAAAACCCCGGACGTTTGAAGGATTTTATTTAAAAAAAAAACCCGGACAGGCCGGACAGCCCCCCAAAAGAGGACATGTCCCGGGTAAAAGAGGACGTATGTTCACCCTAAGCACTAGGGGCAAAGGTCCGACACTAGGACAAACTAAGGAGCTAGGAACTAACACTGTGACATACCTTTACAAACAAGCAAGCACTTGAAAACTCAAGGCTATAAATAGACCAGGACTAACTAGACACAGGTGAACACAACTGACAATCAACACTGTGATAGGCTGGGAGACTAAGAGGACACAGGTGGATACACTGGCAAATCACAGGACTGGTCAGACCAGTGGTTCTCAAAGTGGGGTCCGGGGACCCCCAGGGTTACGTGAGGGGGTTCCAGGGGGTCCCCAGCTAAATGATGGATAGCTAGTAGGAACCAAATGGACGCTTATGGGTATGTAACTCTGAGAGTGTACGGGTCCATTTGGTTCCATTTGCACTCTCTCAGAGTTAAATTAACATTGATTTTACAATAAGAATTGGGGACCCAGAGATACAAATGACATTAAATGGGGGTCCGTAGCCTCAATGCATGTCAAAGGGGGGACCTTGAAATTAAAATGGTTGAAAATCCCTGCTAGAGCCGTAAAATATAATCTTCTCTTATGGGGGTCCCTGGCAAATATTTTCAAATGGGGGTCCGCGGTTTAGTAAGTGTCAATTTGGGGGTCCTTGACATGAAAAAGTTTGAGAACCACTGGGTTTAGACAAGACACGGGTACAGATAACCAGAGCCATACAAAGGAGAGTTGCGTCACCTCCGTTCACTTCATTAGGCCAGGTCTTCTACATTGGCGAATAGTGACAACAAAGCCCTGAACCGGAAGTTTACGGAATGCACTGGAGTCTAACAGGTACAAGCGTTTGTCACTATTTCGAGTTTACATGAACCGCGCGACCAGCGCTGTTTCTGAGCCCCTCATTGACGCAACTCTCCAATAGACCATATTCACAAGGCGGCCATATTGCCATTAAGTCAATGAAAAGCCTTTTTCCACCACCGCTATAGAGCACTGAAGTCTGACGTAATTTACACATCCTACTTGGTTCGCGGTTTTCCACCCCCGTTCTGAATCCCCATAGACGTCTTTAATATCGCGTCAAATAAGAACTGTGTTCCAAAAATAAACAAATGATCCCAGCGGTTTGACCCTCGAAGCATCAACCGACGGTGAGAAAACGATAATGTTACTTCCGCCGAATTAGTTAAAAGTTTCGCCAGAAACAGACTGTATCAAATAGTGACTGACTATCATAAACGATACAGAACCTCCTCCCTGACAATATCGCAGAGACAGTTTGTTTATTTTTGGACCATAATTCTTATATGAGACGATTTCTAAGATGACCCAATGTTATTCTCCATAGAGAAATGACTTTACGAACCAGGGGATGAACGAGTGACGTCAGGACTTCTGTACTCAGCTTTAGGCCCACGTACAGCATCTCCTGAAGGCTCAGCAGTGGATTCTAAGTTTGTGTTTTCTTTTGCTCCCCTCACCTGCAGGGTATTGCAGGAATCCAGGGTCCAGCGGGTCTACTGGGCCCTCCCGGACCCCCTGGCCCTCAGGGGTCCACAGGAACGACAGGGCCCAAGGGAATACTGGTACACACACACACACACACACACACACACACACACACACACACACACACACACACACACACACACACACACACACACACACACACACACACACACACACACCATCCCATCTGGCCTGACACATTCTATTCTATGTACTGTAACTAAGTACATTTACTCAAGTACTGTTCTTGAAGTACTTTTACTTTACTGGAGTACTTCCAATTGTCTATACTTGTACTTCTACTACTACATCTAAAAAAATATTGTACTTTTACTCCCCCACAATAATTTGAAAACTTTAGTTACTAGTTACTTTTTATTTATAGATTATTCCGTTATAAATTATACATTAAACGGTAAAGCCCTATTTTATACCTGGGCTATTTGAAAATAGCAGATCTACAAGCTCACAATGCGACGCGTTGTGAGCTTGTAGATCGGCTATTTTCAAACATTTTAGTACTTTAACTTTTGGTACTTTAAGTACATTTTGATACCAATACTTTTGTACTTTTACTCAAGTCAATTTTGTATTCCGGACTTTTACTTGTAACGGAGTACTCCTCCAACCGCCACTTCAATATTTGAGTTTTGAGATCATTTGTTTTTTCCATAGTGTACATTATTCAATACGTTGTGAGTGCAGTGTTTAGCCCCAGGTCATGTGATCTTTTCTCACAGGGAGACGGAGGTGTGGCTGGATTCAAAGGAGAACCGGGAACTAAAGGAGAATCGGTGAGATTGAAATAAAATTCATTCAGCATGCCCGTGCATTCTTATCATTGGACAAAGTAGTGTTTCATCTTTAATGCAGGGGTGATGCAACTTTGATGATGGAGAGGGCCACTATATTTCCACACTCGCTCCAGAGGGCCACATTGCATGTATACTGTTGGGCAGACACCGTATTTTACGTACATTTTTCGTAAATGAATGCCGTACTTCTATGTCACACAAACATAGCAAAAATAGCCGATCTACAAGCTCCGCGACGCGTTTTGAGCTTGAAGACAATAGAATTTGAATACTAGTCATTAAGCTACTAATATAGACTGAAGTAATTAAAGTGAGTCATGTTTGCATGTTTGGAATTGTAACAGCTGAAATCAATAATTTAATCAGTATTACGAAATTAATCTGCGGGCCGCATTAAGTGAAGGTGGGGGCCGCTAGTTGCCCATGTATGCTTTAATGGGTTAAGAGGCGATCACTCATACGTTGAACACTTTAATTTTGCGATAAAACGGTGTGATAGAAATCACTGCTGCCGCCGGTGTGACTTTAGCGTTAGACTGACTGACCTACGTATCTTTTCCTTGATTTGTCGACTGATTAATAAATTGATGATTTGATTGTACTTAAATACAATTTTGAGGTATTTTTTTACTTTACTGGAGTATTTACAATTATCAGTACTTGTACTTCTACTCCACTACATCTCAGAGGCAAATATTGTACTTTTACTTTGCAGATATAAATAATTATATTACAGTATAGAACATAAATTAACCACTTCAGCCCTATTTTATACCTATGCTATTTGAAAATAGCCGATCTACAAGCTCACAACGCGTCGCATCGCGGCGTTGTGTTTGCTATTTTCAAACATTTTAGCACTTTTACTTTTCGTACTTTAAGTATATTTTGATGCCAATACTTTTGTACTTTTACTCAAATAACATTTTGAACACAGGCCTTTTTCTTGTAACGCAGTATTTTTTATTTGGTGGTATTGCTAAGTAAAACATTTGAGTACTTTTTCCACCACTGCATAGACACAACAATGTTATTTGATTGATTGATTGATTGATTGATTGATTGATTGATTTTGATGTCATTCTAGGGGGTCCCAGGTCTCCAGGGGCCCTTGGGCCCCATGGGAGAGGAGGGAAAGAGGGGTCTGCGTGGTGACCCTGGTTCCATCGGTAACCCAGGACCTGCTGGAGAGAGTGTGAGTACAACACCTCCTTTTTGCACTGTAGATCAGAGATAAGCATTTCATCAAATGGGGGCCTAATGCAGTGGCCACCACTGGCCTAATGTACTCTATATCAAACTGGGGGTCACTGTATTAACGTTAGTTCACCCCCAAAAATACTCATTTTCTATCAATCACACACCCCATGAAGCCTTGAATTCAAGGAGACGTTTTTGATGCATTCCTAAGCCAATAATTTGACGGTAGTGAACGTTGATCAATGGAACATGGTCACATGCACATATATTTTTTGTTGCCAGGTATGTTCGCACATACAAGCAGCAACTGGACAAGAATGGTCGTAGTAACTATATCGTTGTCTGTGACTTTGCAGGGAGCTGCAGGAAACAGGGGTTTCCCGGGTGGAGATGGTTTGCCTGGACAAAAGGTACGTCGACTTAACTTGATTGTGTCGAAGACGGGAATTAAATAATTAATAACAATGAAAAATGATTGTCATAGTAATCCTCATGGTTGTCATAGTAATCCTCAAGGTTGTCATTGCCATCATACTGAATGTTAGACGTGTCTCTGCCCAGGGTTCCCAAGGTGAGAGAGGTGTGCCAGGCTCTCTCGGCGCCAAAGGCACAAACGGAGATCCAGGACGCAATGGAGAGGCGGGGCTTACAGGCGCACGGGTACGGTGGACACGATCATTACGTTCTGTCTCTTTGCCAAGTGCAGAGGTTCTCAAAGAGGGGTCCGGTGACCTCCAGGGGTCCTTCAATATATGTCTTGTATTCGTAAATCAATAGACTTTTCAATAGAATTAATCCTCACTTTAAATGTTAAATGGTTAAATGTAGTAAATAACAATTATAATGAACTTTTGACAAAGCATAAAGGCACCATGAAGGGCATTTTGCTGGATTATGTTATCTCAACTTGACTCTCTGCAAGTTGATTTTCAAAAATGTTGAAAATGACTGATCTACAAGCTCACAACGCCTCGCGTTGGGAGCTTGTAGATCGGCTATTTTCACAACATTCATCTGTGGAACAGAGTCAAACTAAATGTAATGCCTCAACTCCTACAATTCCAAGTGCTTGTCAGGGTGGGGGGTCCCCAGTTCAAATATGATTTTTTTGTTGGGGTGGTCGTGGCTTGGTGTGATGTCATAAGGTTGTTTTCTAAACTTGACCTTTGATCTTTTCCAGGGTCTGACAGGCCTTCAGGGCTCTGGAGGAGAGGAGGGGAAGCAAGGACCAATGGTATAGTGGTGACTCCTTCACAACAACGTATTGATTGTCTAGTTCAGGGGTGATGCAACTTTGATGATGGAGAGGGCCACTATATTTCCACACTGAGTCCAGAGGGCCACATTGGAGATCTCTGCTGTCCAGCAGAAACCAGCTAACTCCAAAATGTTAATTTTTCAGGAAATTAACCCATTAAGACCTGGAACTGTGTCATTTTTAGATTTGAGCTAAAAAGCATTATTTTACACTTTGGGCTATTCAAAAATAGCAGATATACAAGCTCATAGCGCGGCACCGAGTGCCGCGCTATGAGCTTGTAGATCTACTATTTTTGAATAATCGTGAAAATGTGTGCAAATCGTTGAATATATATATTTTTAAAGCGAACATTTTTAACTCAAATCTTTGCTTCTGGGAGGTCCCTGGAACAACATATTTGGATGGGGGTCCGCGGCCAAATACATATCATTTTGGTGGTCCTTGACATGAAAAAGATTGAGCACCACTGATATAGAAACATACGTTTTTCAGAAAACTGTTGAGATTTAGGAGACATGTAGAATCGGCTTCAGGTCTCAATGGGTTAAAAAAAAAAGTGGAGTTAGGAGGTTTTGTTCATCATTGATAAGAACAGCTAAATGGACCTCCAAGCTCACAATGAGGTGGGAGGTCAAAAGGGGGTGGAGCCTGGAGTCAGCTAAACGAGCTAACTCCACCCCCCTTTGGTAGAGTTAGCTGGTTTAGCAGAAAGTTTGAGGAGCCAATGGAGTTAGCTGGTTTTGTCAGAAGCACTTTCTAATACTTTTCATTGGTTCAATATTTGTTTGACCAACACACAGACGTAAAGGGTGTTCAATAGCACTGATTTATGACAAAAAATGCATAAGAGTCAAAAGAGTTGGTTTCTGGTTGCTGGTTTCTGCCGGACAGCAACGATATACTGTCGGGCAGACACGTCTTATCTCCGTATTTTAACTTTTTTCGTAAATGAATGCCGTACTTCGCCATTCTGTCACACAAAAGTAGCAAAAATAGCTGAGCTAAAAGCTCAAAGCGTGTCGCAGGGCGATGTGTTTTGAGCTTGTAGATCTGCTATTTTTGCAATTTTTAATTTTACAATCCTGATTTTTTTTTGTTGCTATTTTTGAATTGGAATCCTGAAAAGTAACATTTTATTTCAAATGCATTTACTTATGTTAATTTTACGAACTTAAATACAATTATATTGGACGTAATAAAGTCATTAAGCTACTAATATAGACTGAAGTAATTAAAGTGGGTCATGTTTGCATATTTGGAATTGTAACAGCTGAAATCAATAATATATCAGTATTCTGATATTAACCTGCGGGGAGCCGCCAGTAGCCCATGTATGGTCTAGTTCAAGGGTTCCCAAAAGTGGGGGTTATTTTGGGGCGGTCCCCAGATGATTATAGCTTTAATGTGAAACATTGTTTTTTCAGTAAACAAACCGACATACGGTGTAAGTGTATACAGGGTATCTGCATTCTGCACATTTCCAAAGTGACAATTTAAGGACCTTTCTTAACCAAATTGACCAAATTGTCAAATATTACACAAGAAAGAGGCGAACATTGTGAAAATAGCCGATCTACCAGCTTGCAACGCCTCGTAAGTGCTTGTATACAGTTTGGCTATTTTCACAATCAGAGCCGGTCCACCCTATACGCACACTACGCAGATTGCGTAGGGCCCCGGCTACCCGCGTCTTTCTTTTTTTTTTCTTTCGTCTTTTTTTACCCGCGTCTTTTTTCGCCCCTTTCCTGTATCCTGCTTAGGGCCCCTGTGGAGTCTAAACCGGCACTGTTCACAATGTTTATCTGTGGAACCGAGTCAAACTAAATGCAATCTGGGATCCCATCGTCAGGAAAAAACAGCGCCCTCTGCTGTTTTTTTTTTACCTTTGCAGCTCTGAATCTGTTCTTGAGAGATTAAACTAAATGTAATGTCTGAACTCCTACGATTCCAAGTGCTTGTCAGGTTGGGGGGGTCCCCAGTTCAAATAATAATTATGACTTTTTTTTGGGGATGTCACAGCCTGAAAAGTTTGGGAACCCTTGGTCCAGTTTATAATTCAACCACTGGATATGAGGGTAACGTATTTGTTTTGTCTACTCTCTCTCTCCCCCCCCCCCCTCTCTCTCTCTCCCCAGGGAGCAGCAGGAGACGATGGTAAAGCCGGCCCAGGTGGTCCAGCTGGTACCCGGGGTGCCTCTGGTACGATGGGCGCTCCGGGACCGAAAGGCTTTGCTGTCAGTAACCTTTTTTTTTTGCATTGGCTTGTAAATGTGTGTGTGGTTTTGAATGGTCATATAAAACAATGACTGTATAGCCCATGCATTGCTACTAAACGTCCCTGTATCAGCCGTTATCTTACGTCACATGTCGATCTACAGGGCGATCCTGGGAAGGCTGGAGAGGCTGGAAGCGCGGGCTCTAACGGTCCACGGGTGGGTTTGCACCTTTTACATTGATTCACCCAGACGTTAAGAAGTACAACGCTCTGAATGTTCACGTAGCCAGTGGTGGAAAGTAACTAAGAACATTTACTGAAGTACTGTACTTATAAGTACAATTGTGAGGTATTTGTACTTCACTTGAGTGTTTCCAATTTCCAGTACTTTTACTTCTACTCCACTACATCTCAGAGGCAAATATTATACTTTTACTCCACTACAATTATTAAAAAATGTTTGTTACTAGTTACTTTTTGACTTTTTTGATTATTATCACAAAACATACATTAACCACTTCAGCCCTATATACATGTTGACCTTTTGAAAATAGCCGATCTACAAGCACACAATGTGTCGCGATGCAACGCATTGTGAGCTTGTAGATCTGCTATTTTCAAAAGATTTGTATACATTTGAAAACTTGAAATGGGACATTCTGCCTATTGAGTACTTTTACTTTTGGTACTTTAAGTACATTTTGAATTCCGGACTTTTACTTGTTTCTATATTGCAGTATTGATACTTTTACTTAAGCAACAGGAGCTAGGATTTGACTGTGTATAACCTTATTCTTTCAGGGACTTAATGGAAAAGATGGAGAAACTGGTGCAGCGGGTCCAGCTGGTCCGGCCGTAAGTATCCTCTCGTCACAACACGCCTCACTGATGTCGCGTGATTTAAAAGCAAAATGGCCACCGCGCGAACACGGTCAACGTCCTCACCGATCTGAGACACGTGTGGAGACGCAGAGAATGGCATAACGCTGCATCGTTTGGCCTTTTCATGATGCTCTACACTGTTTTTTTATCCAACAGAATGGATGAAATACAATCTAAAAATGATTACAAATAGTACATTTTACAATTTTAATACATTACAAATGCGCACCCAACGTGCAAGTTTACGTGCATTAATTACCTCAGGGTTAGGTGGGGTCGCGAGTCAATGGCCGCATTATTTTGGAGTCGCGGGCTGAAAAGTTTGGGAAACCCATGCTCTACACCAGTGGTTCTCAAAGTGGGGGTCCAGGGACCCTCAGGGTTCCTTGAGGGGGTTTCCAAATGGACCCTTACCAGACTATAACTCTGAGAGTGTAGAAATGGAATTAGGTTCCATGTGTAGGTCCTTAGAAAGGTTTGAGAACGACTCGTTCTCAAGCCCATCACCCACGGCACGTTCTCAAACGTGCCCACGTGCCCATCACCCAGCACTTGGGGCCAGTGGTGTAAAGTAACCAAGTAAATGTACTCAAGTACAGTACTGTTCAAAATAATTAAAGTACAAATACCTCAACATTGTGTTGAGGTATTTGTACTTTAATTATTTTGAAAACTTTAGTTACTACTAGTTACTTTGTAGATTTGGATTATTATCGCAAAACATACATTAACCAATTCAGCCCTATTTACAGCCCGATCTACAAGCTCACAATGCGTCGCGTCGCGACGCATTGTGAGCTTGTAGATCGGGCTGAGCTTGAAGATCGTACTTTTACTTTTGGTCCTTTAAGTTCATTTTGATGCCAATACTTTTGAACTTTTACTCAAGTACATTTTGAATTCCGGACTTTTACTTTTAACGGGGCATTTCTATATTGCATTAGATACTTTTAACCCACTGATACCTGGAACGCATCTGTGTCACTTTAGATGTCTTTGGCTATTCAAAAATGGCAGATATACAAGCTGATAGCGCGGCACCGAGTGCCGCGCTATGCTATTTTTGAAAAATCTTGAAAACATTTTTTTTTTTTTTTTTCACAAAAACTGTTATGATTTAGATTTTTTTTTAAAGAATCGCCTCAGGTCTTAATGGGTTAAAACAAGTAAAACAATGTGAGTACTTTTTCCACCACTACTTGGGGCCAGACCTGTCTGCATGGATGGTGGAGGATGGTTCGCTGGAACACGGCAACGTTTTTTCCTTCAAAGTGAATCATGTTTGTGTTTTTCCCCAGGGACCCGCGGGGAAGAGAGGAGAGCAGGGATCCCATGGAATTAGCGGTTTCCAGGTGTGTGGCCGCGCTCTCATGGGAGTCACGTTGTTAAATCACCGCCCTGCTTTGATCATATACCACAGCAGCGTCACACAAAAGCATCAAAAATAGCAGATCTACAAGCTCGAAACAGTGACTTCATATTTAAAATGTGCGAATTTTGTATACAACAAAGCTTCAGAGTTTAAAAAACAAAACTGTGGTCTTTTCACCTCAGGGATTACCCGGATTACCAGGCGCTCCCGGAGAGTCAGGAAAGCCAGGCATTGAGGTACCTGTCTGTCTGTCTGTCTGTCTGTCTGTCTGTCTGTCTGTCTGTCTGTCTGTCTGTTTCTATGTTTTTCCCTTCTTTTTTTTGTGTTCTTTTTACTGTTTGTAAGAAGTTTGTGTTTGTTAGCAGTGGTGGAAAGTAACTAAATACATTTACTTGAGTACATTTTTAGATATTTGTACTTTACTTGAATATTTCCAATTTCCAATACTTTTATTTCTACTCCACTACATCTCAGAGGCAATTATTGAACTTTTACTCCACTACAATAATTTGAAAACTTTAGTTACTAGTTATTTTTCAGAGATAAATGATGATATTATGAAACATACATTAACCACTTAAGCCCTATTTTATACATAGGCTACTTGAAAATAGCCGATCTACAAGCTTGTAGATCTACTATTTTCAAACATTTAGTACTTTTACTTTTGGTACTTTAAGTATATTTTGATGCCAATACTTTTGTACTTTCACTAACGTTTTGAACACAGGCCTTTGATTTGTAACAGGGTGATTCTACATTGCAGTATTGATACTTTTACTCAAGTAAAACAATGCTGTACTTTTTCCACCACTGCTGTTTGTAAAAAGTACTGTTTGTGTTTGTTACTTTCCTCATGTTTGTGCAAAGAAAAGACCCCAAGTATCTGATTAAATATACAGATAACGTACAAGTCAATGTAGACAAGAGGTCATAGACCATATTCACACGGCGGCCATTTTGGAATTTAATATTGAAAGTGCCATCCCGTTGCCGTGGCAACCGGGGTGGCAACATGGTTGCTATGGCAATATAGCAACATGGCCGTCATGTGAATATGGTCTATTGCATGCAATTAGGCTATGCTGTCAACCATTCTAGGAGGAGGGCAGATTCATGGTGGTAAATGGGAGGGATAGGTGTACGTTTTGCTGGAAAAACGTCTTATTCTTTATTCTTTCTTGCCATTTGCAGGGTATCGCAGGAGAAGGTGGAGCCGCCGGAACTAACGGTCCACGGGTAAGGATCAGTGGTGTAAAGTAACTAAGTACATTTACTCAAGTACTGTACTTAGGTACAATTTTTAGGTCTTTTTTTTTACTTTACTTGAGTATTTCCAGTTTTCAGTACTTTCACTTCTACTCCACTACATCTCAGAGGCAAATATTGTACTTTTACTCCACTGCAATTATTTGAAAACTTTAGTTACTAGTTACTTTGCAGAAATTATTACATTATAAAACATACATTAACCACTTCAGCCCTATATCATACCTAGGCTATTTGAAAATAGCAGATCTACAAGCTCACAACACGTCGCGATGTGACGCGTTGTGAGCTTGTAGATCATCTATTTTCAAACATTTTAGTACTTTTACTTTTGGTACTTTAAGTACATTTTGATGCCAATACTTTCGTACTTTTACTCATGTAAATTTAGAATTCTGGACTTTTACTTATAACAGAGCACTTCTACATTGCAGTATTGATACTTTCCCTTAAGTAAAACATTTGAGTACTTTTTCCACCACTGGAGGAATGGTTAAATACATGTAATCAACACACTGTAACATCATGGGAATATGACGGTTAGTTTCACAATTTATCTGAAGTGATTGATTGATTTATTGATCTACTCTGTCACTGGCTGTCCCTCCAGGGAGAACGAGGCCACCCGGGAGAGAGAGGAGGGGTGGGGACAAATGGACTTGGGGGTCCCAAAGGTAGTCCAGGAACCGCAGGACCCGAGGGCACAAAGGTATACGACAACAATGTTCCTTCTACTGACTACTTTGTGGAGAATGTACTGTACTGTACCTTTAAGGGTTGCAGTTATGTACTGTATACGGCAGTGGTTCTCAACCAGTGGTCCATTGGGGGGGGACCAGGACCACTGCGAAATTATTAAATTAGAAAAAAACAGGAACCAAATGGACCCCTGTGGGTCTGTAACTCTGAGAGTGTACAAATGGAACCAATGGTTCCATTTGTACACTCTCAGAGTTAAATGAACATTGATTTTACAATATGAATTGAGGTCCCAGAGATACAAATGCCATTAAATGGGGGGTCCGTAGCCTTAATGCATGTCAAACTGGGGGGTCCTTGAAATTAAAATGGTTGAAAATCACTGCTAGAGCCGTAAAAAAAATAATCTTCTCTTATGGGGGTCCCTGGTAAATATTTTCAAATGGGGGTCCGTGGGATAATAAGTGTACATTTGGGGGTCCTTGACATGAAAAGGTTTGAGAACCACTGGCGTAGGCTAGAAGGCTCTTTTCTCTGACGTTGTGTGTCCATCAGGGTAACGTTGTGTGTCCATCAGGGTAACGCTGTGTGTCCATCAGGGTAACGCTGGATCAGCCGGTGGCGTCGGAGAGGCGGGTCCTCCGGGTCTTCAGGGAATGCCAGGAGAAAGAGGAATCTCTGGCACCGCTGGGCCCAAGGGAGACTCGGTAAGTTTAACAAGAGCAGTACTACAGTATCATGCCCGGCTTAAAGAGGTAGTTCACCCAAAATATTCTCTTTTTTTCTCCTGCCCCATGGATGGATACTTGAATTCATGGATATTTAGTTTTTAGTTTTTGTCGCATTCCTAAACCAATAATTTGATGACCAGCGGACCGGTATAGGCAGCGGTTCCGGTAGGAGACACAGAGGAGACTCTTTGTGCCTCCTACCGGAACCGCTGCCGGCTATCCCTTTAACCCATTAAGACCGGGAACGAATCTGTGTCATTTTAAGATTTCTTTGGCTATTCAAAAATAGCAGATCTACAAGCTCTTAGCGCGGCACCGAGTGCCGCGCTATGAGCTTGTAGATCTGCTATTTTTAAATAATTGTGATTTTTTTTTCCCAAATCTTTGAATATTGTATATTCTAAAGCGTTTGGATTTAGATTTTTTTTTTTTAAATCGGCCTCAGGTCTTAATGGGTTAATGCGCAGGCTTTAGTGACTGCAGCCCTGGGCAGTGGGCACCAAGCTCTGGGGGGGGGCACCAAACGCCTGGCAAAAAAATAAAGAAAAAAAGATAAAGTAACAGTGCTGAAATATTGTCCCGGGCGCTGCTGATAAGCACCAGAATTTCGCAAACTATATACGCGGGTGCCGGACACCCACTGAAGCTCATCACGGTGCAGGGCCACGCTGAAACAAACAGCTGTTTCTTAATACAATAGTATGTCTGTGTCTATGGAGAGAATACATGTTTCTTCTCCCTGTTTGACAAACGCTCTCTCCTGTGAAGTGCTTACGCCAGCGATGAACAAGAATTCTCCATGGATGCATCTGGTCGAAAACCTTTTACAAACTGTACATCAGTGTTAATTTTGTCAGCAAATTTTGATTTAGTTTTAGTCATAGACTTTTGAATAAAATTCCATTTAGTTTTTAGTCGTATTTTAGTCATCTGAAATGTTTTTGTTTTTGTCCAGTTTTAGTCGACTAAATATCATAAGATTATAGTCGACTAAATCTACAGTTGATTTAGACGACTAAAATGTATTTTGGCGGTGCCTTGATGCCGTCGTAATGGATGATTTTACACTTGGTTGCATGCTGAAAATAGCAGATTTACAAGCTGCGACGTGTTCTGAGCTTATAAATCGGCTATTTACGAGCTTGTAGATCGGCTATTTTCAGAGCGCAACCAAACATAAAATGACTTGTCTTTTAGTTCTACTTGATCTCTTCTCCACTCGTCCCTCACTAACATTTTTAGTTTTTATTTGTTGACGAAATTGTCAATATATTTAGTCTTAGTTTTAGTCATCGTAGCTCAGTTTTCATTTAGTTTTCGTCAGTGAAAAAAGGTGGTCGACGAACATTTTTCATCATAGTTTTAGTTCGACAAACTCAACACTGCTGTTCATCGTCTTCACCGTCTCCTTGCTCTTCTCGTCATAGGGCTCCATCGGTGGCAAAGGACCAGAAGGAAAGGCCGGAACCGACGGCGCCAGAGTGAGTCTTCATCTACTGGGGGATGCCGGGGGGGGTCCTCGGAGGGCCACACACATTACCTTATTACTTTTACAGTATAGCTGATGTCCTGACCACCAAGCTACCTGTACTGTAGCTAGGCCTGTCACAATTATTAAATAATCGCCTAATTGCAATTATTTGAGACAATCGTTTCCAGATCTACAAGCTCACAACGCGACACGTTGTGATCTTGCGGATCGGTTATTAAGCATGTCAGTCATCTGCCCTGTGCAATTTATGTTCCAAAGTTCACTGCCAAAAAACCCCAGAATGAAATCAATTATTTGTACTATAGTCCATACCCGGTGAAGTGCGCAGGCGAAAGTAGTTGCAAACGTGGGGTTATTGCGCGTCCCGTCGCGCCGCCGTACGATTAGGTACACAATTTACAATTTAGGCATTTAGCAGATGCTCTTATCCAGAGAGACGTACAATAAGCAACTATAAACCAAGCTTACGCCCCTAATAACAGTAATGATACATTTATTTTACTTTTTTATGCCACCCCTGGCTCTGTACTGTATGTGTATGTGTGTTTGTTTTTCCATCAAAAATGATGGTTTGATTTGTAAACATGGCTCTTCATTCATTCATGGTCCTGTTCTTGGTTTTTGTCCCTTTGTTAACAGGGTCTCGCTGGTGCGGTTGGACCTACGGGCTCCAGTGGACCCAACGGAGAGAAGGTCAAACTTGAACCCAACACACACACACGCACGCACATGCACACGCACACACACACACACACACATTATTACATGACTAAAATCATTGTCATTGATTAGACACCGTTACTTTGCAGATATAAATTATTATTATAAAACATACATTAACCACTTTAGCCCTATTTTATGTCTCGGCTATTTGAAAATAGCAGATCTACAAGCTCACAACGCGTCGCATTGCGACGCGTTGTGAGCTTGTAGATCTGCTATTTTCAAACATTTTAGTACTTTTACTTTTGGTACTTTAAGTGCATTTTGATACCAATACTTTTGTGCTTTTACTCAAGTACATTTTGAATTCCAGACATTTACTTGTAACAGAGTACTTCTACATTGCAGTATTGATTCCACCACTGCTAATGTGATTGAAATGTGTTTTTTTTTTTTTTCCAGGGTGAACATGGACCCTCCGGCCCCCCAGGACGCAGAGGTTCCAGAGCCCAGCCTGTCAGTATAGTACCCCATTCATTCTATTTCTTTGGTTTTTCAAAAATAGCAGATATGCAAGCTCGTAGCGCGGCACCGAGCGCTATATCAGTCAACTCATATTTGACACAGTCTGTTTCTGGCAAATATTTCATTCATTCGGCAGCGGTAACATTAGCAGTTGATGCTTCATATCCATAAGAGTCAAACCGCCGGGCTCATTACGTTTATTTTTGGGACACAGTTCTTATATGCCACGATATTAAACACGTCTATGGGAATTCAGAATGGGGGGGAAAGAAACGTGACCCAGGTAGGATGTCGTCACCTTGCTAAACTAATGGCCCAAGTCATTTTTTGAGGAAAATTATATTTTTGCCTAAGTCAGCTCCTCATGACACTGGCCACCTCTGGTAAAATAGCCTATCTCCTAATTGAAAAGGATCACACTGTTCCCTCCCCTTTTAGTATAATGGCCTAACTCCCCAGTGTGACTTAGGCCAAAATGGGCAATTATGTTTTACCTAAGTCACATGTTTTTGTGACTTGGGCCAAAAGAATTGCCTAAGTCTGGAGAAAATCATCAAATCGTTTGGCCTAAGTCAGGTTTAATCCTATCTAAACCTATTTAAATCTCTTATGTTACATAACTGACAGACAGTGTTATTGTTATGTTAATAGTCATAATTTGTTATAAACAATGTGAAATGATTAAGAAATATCATATAGTTTTGTTTTGGATCTTTTACTCAGGCCATTAGTTTAGCAAGGTGACGATTACGTCAGCCTTAGGTGCTCTGTGTCTCGTTGTTGGTTTGCTGTTGTCTGGCTGTTTCTGTGGTTGTAAAGGTGTGTGTGCTGTTGTGTTGTGTTGACAGGGCTCCAGAGGAGAGGCCGGTCCCATAGGTGCTGTCGGCTTCCCTGGAACTCCCGTAAGTTGGTAACGAAGGTGGCGAGGGCAGCTCACGAACTGATGATACCCGAAAAAATTATCCATACATCGATAATGTATACTTTATAATGTGTGTCTCCTTGCACCGTACTCATCCAGCAATCTGAGGCCCACACATTTTACATGTATAAAATGATTAAATATCAATCATTTCTTTGTTTATTTAAGTTATTTGTCATATCTGCCCTGTCCAATTTTTGATTTCAAAGCCTAACAGGCAAACAGAAATATTTTTTTTATTCATAAATAATGTTCAATGCCAAACACACAATTAAATCGCAATTATTTTAGTGACAATTAATCGTCGACTTAAATGTGTAATCTTGACAGCCCTACCCACGGTAGAATGAGGCTTTTTAGTACCGACCACAACTGTTGTACTTGACTGTTGTTCTTTTTTTCCTTATGGCTGTATTTTATCATACTATAGTAGAGCATTTTGTAATAAAGTACCGGTATTCTTTATTATTATTAGTAGTAATATTATTATGTGCTAGTATTGCCCTACCTGTCCCATTTTTGACATACAATGTGTTTTTACATAATTTAATTAAATCTCTCAGAATGACCTATCTGGGGTAAAAGGGTCTAAAAGTTGTTAGATGAAATCTTGACGTTGCAACTTCCTGGTTCCAGGGTGTTGACGGTCAGCCCGGGGTCAAAGGTGAAGTAGGAGAGCTGGGTCAGAAGGGAGAGGGAGGAGCCCCGGGACCTCAGGGCATGAATGGAAAGCTGGGTGCACAGGTACAGTACCGCTGTTATACCACTTCACAGCTCCTCTCCATGGTCTTATTGATCGATTGAATACTTTATTAACAGTTGGCAAAAAAGTACAGAGGGTACAGTTATACAACAATAATAAAGGATAACACAAAAAGCCCTGCAGGGCTTGTTTCCATTGTGGTCCTCTGTATTCAATTCATCAAGACATATACAGTAAAGACGTACAATGTAGTTACTAGTTACTTTGTAGATTTAGAATATTATTACAAAGCATACATTAACCACTTCAGCCCTATATACATTTCGGTCATTTTGAAAATAGCAGATCTACAAGCTCACAATGCGTCGCGATGTACATTTTGATACCAATACTTTTGTAAGTAATTTTGAATTCCGGACTAAAGCCCCTTACACACCGGGGGCGAATTTTTCATGCAAATAATATGTTTTTTTTTAAAACCTTATAAAGTCAATGCAAGCTTACATGGAGCGAAAAAGCGTCTTTTAATTATTCGGAACGAGTCCGAATTTTGCGTATATTCGCATATTCGCCGGTGTGTAATGACCTTTAGACTTGTAACAGAGTATTTATTTCTACAGTGCAGTACTGATACTTTTACCACCACTGGTTATAGTAGCATCATGAAACTACTATAATCTTTATACGCTGTGTGTGTGCGTGTGTGTGCATGTGCGTGCGTGTGTGTGTGTGTGTGTGTGTGTGTGTGTGTTTCCAGGGGCCTGTTGGTGTGACAGGGTTGAAGGGAGGCAGAGGAACCCAGGGAGCCACGGTACGTTTGTTATGTTACCACACTGAATGTGTGTGGTGTCCTCACCTGAGAGGGTCAGTCCGATATGCTTTCTTCTAAATCAGCCAAATGAATGAAGGCACCTCTGTAGGCAGTATTCTGATGTTGACATCTTGACATCAGATAGCCTGGTTCCAGACGAATCTGCCATTGCAAAAAAAAAATTGCCCTCGGCAGATTAGGTCTGGCCCCTCTCAGTGGAGATTGGATTTCTCTCCCTCCTAAGTTGTGAGGGACCAATCAGGGCCCGGTTTGCAAATATGGGGCGGGTTTATCACCAGAAGCATTTTTTTTTTGCCCCTCGGAAATGCAGGTTCCACACAGATTCCAGACTAATATCTATACGCAGTGATATTAGTCTGGCCATGCCAGGCTAGACATCAGACCTTGTTGTGGTCTATACCAGTGGTTCTCAACCAGTGGTCTGTGGACCACCAGTGGTCCTTGAGGGGGTTCCAGGTGGTCTCCAGTCCAGCTAAATGATGGAGAGTTGGTAACCAAATGGACCCTTATAGACCTTATAGACTTCTTGTAACTTAATTTACAAGAAGTCTACACAATTAGAATGTAGAATAATTGTTATTTTGATCAAGGTTTGCCTGTTATCTCTCCTAATGGTACCAACATCAACACAGCATGGGTGGAATTGTGGACAAAATCGTATCCAACCATAACAAGATATTCTAAGTTTTGGGTCTGAGAGGCTAAATCTCATCAAACGGCGGCTCCGTGGCTCAAATGCCGAATAAGGTTGAAAACCACTGGTCTATACCAGTGGTCCTTTTGTTTCAGTTTGAGACACGACACATGAGCGTTTTAATGTAACATTATATTCTATATTTCTCAATGACTACAGCATATGGCATGCAAGATGCCTGGCCCACGATGACCCTATGTTTTCACTCAGATAACTATAATGCATGTCATATAATAGTCTTGTTTCTACATTAAAGTGCTCCGTGTGAGTGACTGGCTGTAATTATGCGTGTTCACAGGGTTCATCTGGTTTTCCTGGACTTCCAGGAGGAGTTGGGGGACCTGGTTCTGTTGTGAGTATATCATCTACTGTAAAAAAAAAAAAAACATACATAGATCTAGAATCTTTAAGACCATTAGACTCTGCAATAATTACTCACAAATCTTTCTCATCGAGACGTACAGCAGGTCAGTTCATAAGTCATGTCATGAGTCGTGGCAATTACAAATGACTACAGTACATAGATGCCGTACAGAGGGAATTGCGTATTCATTTATTGCAATACTTTTTTTTTTCTTCACGAAATGGCACCGAAGGGGCCTGCTTTTCTAGTACAGGCTTGGTCTGTGTGTCCCCTCAAAAGTAGGCCATTTGAAAATAGCAGATCTACAAGCTCACAATGCGTCGCGATGCGACGCATTGTGAGCTAGTAGATCTGCTATTTTCAGAAGATTGTATTTTTGAAGTTGTGAAATGGGGACATTTTGCACAATGAGTACTTTTACTTTTTCATAACTTAAGTATGTTTTGATGCCAATACTTGTGTACTTTTACTCATGTACATTTTGAACACAGGACTTTTGCAGTATTGATACTTTTACTTAAAGGTAGGGTAAGTGATTGTCTTTAATTAAAATAAGTGTTAAATAGCTCTATATTCTGATAGTACTCATTGCTATAGAGTGTTTGTTCAGTAACAGGAGTCTCCATGTCTCTCCACCTCTTTAGTAAACAGAACATTTTCAGGTCGGGATACCAATTTTATCCAATCAGGATAGAGAACTCAGTCAGGATATAGATTAAACAAGTGAAATCGGAATTGATGACACAAAGAAATGAGCAGACATAATTGGACCTGGAACACTGCTGATAAGCTGATAAATGGGTACTCTCTCCTGATTGGCTGAGATTGTGTCACCTACTGTACCTGAAAATGTTTTGTTTTAACCAAAAAAATATCACTTACCCTACCTTTGACTTAAGTTTTTTTTTCACCTTTGACTTAAGTAAAACATTTGAGTACTTCTTCCATCGCTGATTGTTTTGTGTTTTCCCATCCAGGGTAATACTGGGGCAGCCGGGCCCATCGGCGGCCCGGGAAAACAGGGCCCCACTGGGGTGGTCGGAGAGAACGGAGCCCATGGGCTCCAGGGAGAGCATGGCCCCACGGGGACCCCAGGCAGCGCGGGAGACAAGGGAGACTCTGGAGAAGACGGCCCTGGAGTAAGACAGAAAGCTATGCCGTAGCGTAGATAATATCTATCTATCCATTCGTTGTCATTCGTTTCCTTGTTGTTTGGCTCTAAAGTTGCTAGTAAACGTTTTTTTTCTTAACCCATTGATACCTGGAAGGCATCAGTGTCACTTTAGATTTCATTGGCTATTCAAAAATAGCAGATATACAAGCTCATAGCGCGGCACCGAGTGCCGCGCTACGAGCTTGTAGATCTGCTATTTTTGAAAAATATTGAAAAAAATATTTTAGATTTTTTTCAAAAAACTGTTAGGATTTAGATTCGCCTCAGGTCTTAATGGGTTAAATAGTATCAATTTCAAAATATTAAAGACGTTGAAAATGTTTCTTATGTACAGTATCTGCTTGTTTATAAGTATCATTTTAGTAGAGGTGATTTCCCATGTCATACATACATGTTTGAATTGACAGGGACCTGACGGGCCCCCAGGACCTGCTGGGACCACGGGACAGAGAGGTGTGGTTGGTATACCTGGACTCAGAGGAGAGAGGGGCTTGATGGGACTGCCAGGCGCTGCCGTGAGTGTTCCCTTCGACAATGTTGGGCTATTTCAGTGGTTCTCAACCTGTGGTCCCCACATAATCTTTTTTTTGGGGGGGGGGGGTCGGGGTCCCCAGATGACAGTAAAGTGACAATTCAAGGACTTTTAATACATAATACCTAAAAGTAGAAAAGAGAAGTAATGAAATGAAAAAATACCATTACTGCATCAACAGTAATCAACAAACTATACAATAATAATATAAAAAAGAGGCAAAAAAAATGGAAATAGCTGATCTACAAGCTCACAACGCCTCGCAACGAGAGACCTTGTGAGTTTGTAGATCAGCTATTTTCTGTGTAACCGAGTCAAACTAAATGTAATGCCTGTAACTCCTACAATTCCAAGTGCTTGTCAGGGTTGGGGGTCCCCAGTTCAAATATGATTATTTTGGGAGGGTCGCGGCCTGAAAAGGTTGAGAATCCCTGGGCTATTTGACATTACATTACATTACATTACAGTCATTTAGCAGACGCTTTTATCCAAAGCGACATTCAACATAGGTAGGGAACGAAACTACTAATCACCACAAGTCTTAAGTGCATTTCCTGCAAAAACAAGCAACCAAGAGTATACCTAGCGCTAAGGTAAAAGTGCTATATATCAGCTACCTACTTTCTTAAACAGATGAGACAAAATAGCAAAATCAAATGAGCACGAGCTAATACAAAAAGTGTATCGACTAAACAAGATCCAATAAAACAGTACAACAATAAAACAAGAGTTCGTACAACTAGTTAACAACAAGTAAGCCAGACAAAGAGGAAGGGTAGTGTTTCCTGAAGAGGTGGGTTGACCTATTAAAATGCTTTTAAAATGAGAGTCAAAAGGCTTGGCAATATTGCATTGTCTTTTGTTCATGTATTCTGGTTAGTGATAAACTGTGATAAAGATAAACAACTGATTCCACTTTGCAAGCTTTGTTTGTATGGCGTTATCTTCAGTGGTTAAAAAGTATCTACGTACATGTACTCAAGTAGCTTACTGTACTGTACAAGTAAATTATGTAATTCTTACTTTACTGGAATATAATATTTTCTATACTTTTACTTCTACTCCACTACATCTCAGAGGCAAATATTGTACTTTTTACTACACTTATTTGAAAACTTGTGTTACTTAAGTAACTTTAGTTACAATATGTTTATTATTATTACAAAACATGCACTAACCACTTCATCCCTACTCACAATGCGTCGCTTTTCAAAAGATGTTTATACATTTTGAACACTGTGAAATGAGACATTCTGCATAATGAGTACTTGTCACGTTTTGATTTGAGCTAAAAAAGCATTATTTTACACTTTGGCTATTTTTGAAAAATCGAGAAAATGTGTGCAAATCTTTGAATATATATATTTTTAAAAGCAAACATTAGCAACTCAAATCTTTGCTTCTGGGGGTCCCTGGAACAAAATATTTTGAGATGGGGTCCACTCCGCGGCCAAATACCTATACATTTTGGAGTCCTTGACATTGAAAAGTTTAAAAACCACTGACATAGCGACATAAGTTTTTTCAAAGAAGGGTTTTAGAAGACAGGATTTAGAAGACATTTTGTAGAATCGGAACCTCAGGCCTTAATGGGTTAACAACCACTAGCCAATAAAAAGTTGCCATTGGCTTGGAAACGAAAATGCGCCAACATTTTTTTTTTTTAATCAAATAAGCATCAAGCTTTTCCATTTATTTCCCAGGGTGCACCGGGAAAAGCCGGCGGCCATGGGGTTGCAGGTTCCAAAGGACCATCTGGTGGAGTCGGTTTGCCTGGAGCCAGAGGCCCCAACGGAGACCGCGGACCTGAGGTTTCTTGTCCCTTTGGCTTTTACTTATCTTTATCGGTGCTGGACAACGCATGCAGGTTTAATAGTATTAACCCTTTAAATGCTATATGTACCGTATGTCTAAACCACTTAAACCCTCTGTACTCGAACGCAGTGGTTCCCAAACTGGGGCTCGGGACCCCCAGGGGGTTCCCTCGATGATTAGCTTAATGTGCATCGTATAAGTGTATACAGGACATCTGCACATTTCACAATTTAAGGACTTTTAGGACCTTTTTAAGACCTAATAAACTAATAATTATAAACAAACTATAGGCCGTCTAAAAGAAAATTGTCAATCATTGGCCAAATTGTCGAATATTACTAAGGAAGAGGCAAAAGTTTTGAAAATAGCTGATCTACAAGCTCACAACGCGCGTCGTGAGCTTGTAGATCAGCTATTTTCACAATATTTACCTGTGGAACCGAGTCAAACTAAATGTAATGCCTCAACTCCTACAAGTCCAAGTGTTTGTCAGTGTGGGGCCGTGGGGGGTCCCCAGGTTCAAATAGGATTATTTGGGGGGGGGTCACAGGCTGAAATGTTTGGGAACCCTCGCTCTAACAGACCCGAGTTGCACTGTTGCACTCTTTCCCCCCCTCTACATGGAAATCTCTTTGCCGAAAATAGCTGATCTACAAGCATACTGTACAGCTGTAGATGGGCTATTTTTTTGGCAAATGTTCCCCCCAGAATATGGATGCTGAGGTTCAAGTGCAAACTAGATTAGACGATATTGAGGGAGAATCAATAACTTTTCTTTTCTCATTGTGTCGTATTACATAGACTAGTATCTTATCTCAGTCATTGTAGCGTATACTAGTATCTTATATGTTATCTAACACATTGTGTTTGGATGTGAAGGTCAAGGATATAACTGTGTCTCTGTATTCAGGGTATTTCTGGAGCAGATGGTTCACCTGGCAAGGATGGCATCTTTGGGGCTCGGGTAAGATGAAACACACAGCAGTCAACCGATGTTTGCAAACCTGATGTCCAAAACCCTTACCGTTATTTTTTAAAATGTAATATTCAAATATTAATTTTCAAATTAGAATATACATATTTTCCCCATATTCGATATTCGAATATTAATTCACCAGCCCTAGTGTGAGTGCAGTACATATGCACCTGTGTGTTATCATGCAAAAGGCCTGTGTTCCCCCTGACAGCAGATATGTGTGTGTGTGTGTGTTGTGTTTGTAGGGGGACAGAGGTAGCGACGGTGCCGAGGGTCTCGCCGGAGCTGCTGGCTCAACAGGACCCGAGGGTCCGGTGGGCATGCCGGGCGGTCCAGGGCAGAGAGGCGCCAACGTGAGTCACTTTTTCTAAGTCCTTTTTTTTTTTTAAACACTGATGTGTTGTAATCGGACCTGTGTGTGTGTGTGTGTGTGTGTGTGTGTGTGTGTGTGTGTGTGTGTGTGTGTGTGTGTGTGTGTGTGTGTGTGTGTGTGTGTGTGTGTGTGTGTGTGTATCAGCCATTCTCACCACCTTAATAACACCACTTTGTTCCTTTCTTATTGTCCTATATTAATTGCCGTCTATTTCAACAAGCTTTCAAAAAATGAGTTTTTTTCCCCCAGAATAAGTCCACTGCAGTGTATGGTCACAATGAGGACAACGTATCAGGATTAATCATGTTATGGAAATAATTGACATAATTTCAACGTATTTCTGTTGTGTTCTCCATGTCTGTGTGTTTGCCGAGTTTAGGGTGCCAAAGGTCCAGCTGGAGCACAGGGCTCAGACGGTTTACGAGGCAAATTGGTAAGGACAAAACGGCATGATGTATTACCTTTTTCATTTATTATGTTCAGATATTTTTCGGATATATCACTGGTATTACCGGTTTCACATCCAAACTTTAGATTGACTACAAATTGGTCAGGAGTCAGGACCCAATGAAATATACTATATTTGTATATTCTCCCCATGTAAATGATTATCTATTTTTGGGGTTTGGGAGATGTACTTCTGTAGATGTACAAGCTCATAGCGCGTCACTTGGTGCCGTGCTATGAACTGTAGATCTGCTATTTTAGAAAAATCGTGAACGTTTGTGCAAATCGTTGAATATATCTATATTTTTAAAGCCAACATTTTAACTCAAATCTTTTCTTCTGGGGGTCCCTGGAACAAAATATTTTGAGATGGGGGTCTGTGTCCAAATACATATCATTTTGGGGGTCCTTGACATGAAAAAGTTTGAGAACTACTACTGTAAACCACTAATGTACTGTATGTACTCAACTGTACCTCTAAAGCACTCTTTCTCAAAGTGGGGTCCGGGGACCCCCAGGGGTCCTTGAAGGAGACACACCATGAATTTAAAAAAAATATTTGATATTTAATATCATATGGTGTATGTCCCTCAAACCATTTTCAAAAGGTTTGAGCCTAAATCAACACTCAGATATACTCATCCCAAGTCAATTCTCTCAGGCTTATAATTTAAGCACTTTCAGCTGCAATACCAAAACGTCCTGTTGGGCAGGGGGGTGCTGTACTGCGGTACTGAGCAATTCTGTCTGGCAAAATACATGGGCAGAAAGTTTGGTGAGGTAAGCAAACTTGCCATTCTGAGATGGCCTGTTCAGACACGCCCATTCTGAAAATCTCTGAAATGAGAATGAATGACTGAATGTGGGGTACAAGAGACACTGGGGAGCCAAAAAAAATAAAAAAAAAGTGAAATTCATGGTGTGTCTCCTTTGAGGGGGTTCCAGGTGGTCCCCAGCAAAATGTGGAATAGATTTAGACCTGCTGCCACCTATACGTTGTTATACCTTTGAATCTGGGAGCCACCTCTGTGTCTCATTAGTTGTTGCTATACATATAGCAACATCATATTGTATACTTTTTTTTTGTAAGAATTTGAACGTTTTCAGAAAACTTAGGTTAGGTTTTAGAAGGCGTTTTGAGTATCGGCCTCAGGTCTAAATGGGTTAACCACTTTAATCCTGTTACTATTCTGCTATTTTCAAATAAATCTATCCCTGGCACAAGGATGGGGGTCCACGGTCAAATATATATAAATTTGGGGGGTCCTTGATATGAAAAGCACCAAACCACTACCGCAAGTATAGGCTACTGTAGCACTAAACCTCTTGTTGTGAACTTGTGTGTCACTTTCCCAGGGGCCCCAAGGACCTCTCGGAGAGAAAGGTGCAGCCGGAGAGCAAGGAGAGAGGGGTCAGAAAGGTCACAGAGGGTTCACAGGACTCCACGGTTTGCCAGGAATAACGGTAAACGCCAAACGTCTACTCCTCCCCAGCACCACAACCCTACCTATAAAACCCTCCCTTATATGTCCAATGGAAACATCTCAGAATTATCTATTATAAAAATGTTGTGGAATAAAAAAATGCTTCTTTTTTTGTTTACCCTTTTAGATCCCATGTCATATTGCGCACCTACTGTGTTTAACATAGGTATTATAATATTATGCACAATTAAAGGCATAGTTCACCCCAAAATGACTTTTTTTCTATCTACGTATTAGTCACCCCATGGAGACTTGAATTCATGGATATTTTTTTGTCGCATTCCTAAGCCAATAATTTGATGACCGGCAGCGGTTCCGAGACACAAAGAGTCTCCTTTCTGTCTCCTACCGAAACCAATGCCTACCTGACCTGCTGGTCATCAAATTATTGGCTTAGGAATGCGACAAAAAAAATGAAAAATTGAGTGATCGATAGAAAAAAAAAAACATTTTTTGGGTGAACTATCACTTTAAAATACAAAAAAAACAGTTTGTTTCTTAATATCCAAATCCAATCATGTTTTCTTCCTGTAAAACAAAATGCGACGTGTGTCTATGTACTGTAGGGCTTGAACCACTCGATTTCAACCAATATCATGACGACATGCACCCAAATCAATCAATATTTTGTTAACAGTAATTCATCCATGTTTGTTATGACTGACAAAAATGACGCTCATCTGTTTCAGGGACAACCAGGGGATTATGGAGCGAAGGGTATTCAGGGACCATCCGGCCCCAGAGTAAGTTGACAAGACATCACTTTTTGAGAAAAGCCTCATCTAACCCATTACATCCGGGAAACGCGTCTCTGTCATTTTAAATGTCTTTGGGCTATTCAAAAATAGCAGATCTACAAGCTCATAGCGCGGCACAGAGTGCCGCGCTATGAGCTTGTAGATCTGCTATTTTTGAGGGGGAAAAAAGAGCGTGTAGATCTGCTATTTTTGAAAAAATCATGACAAATTTGTGTGCAAATCTTTGAATATATTTTTTATAGCGAACATTTGTAAAAACATATTCCGTTCCAGTGACCTCCAGAAGCAAAGATTTCAGTTACAGATATGCATATTCAAAGATTTGCACAAATGTTCAAGATTTTTCAAAAATAGCAGATCTACAAAGCTTGTGCCGCGCTTGTAGATCTGCTATTTTTCAATAGCCAGAGTATAAAGTAATGGTTGTACAGTAGCTCAAATCTACAAATGACACAGATGCGTTGTCCCTGGTCTGTATATTTATGATATGATTTCAACAACCAGCGCTTTATCACAAATTGCTTTGCAGAGAGAACAAACTGATTTTTTTTCTCTGATGACTAATGTAGGGACCCCCAGGGGTGGTGGGACCAGGTGGAAAGGAGGGCGGCAGCGGACAACCTGGACCCATGGGACCCCCGGGAAGCAGAGGATCCGGTGGTGACCTGGGAGAAGCGGTGAGATTATTGTCCACCTTACATTGTGCTGTCTATACCAGGGGTGATGCAACTTTGATGATGTAGAGGGCCACTATATTTCCACACTCACTCCAGAGGGCCACATTGCATATATACTGTTGGGCGGACACCGTATTTTTTACGTACATTTTTCATAAATGACTGCCGTACTTCTATGTCACAACACATACACAAAAGTAGCAAAAATAGCCGATCTACAAGTTCAAAACAGCTACAGTTTTTAGATCTGCTATTTTTGCTACTTTTTGAATTGGAATCCTGATTGTCTTTTTGCTATTTTTGAATTGGAATCCTGAAAAGTAACATTTTTATTTAATTTCAAATGCATTTAGTTATACTTATGTTAACTTTATGAACTTAAATACAAATACATTGGTCATAAAAAAGACAATAGAATTTTAAAACTAGTCATTAAGCTACTAATATAGACTGAAGTAATTAAAGCGGGTCATGTTTGCATATTTGGAATTGTAACAGCTGAAATCAATAATATATCAGTATTACGAAATTAACCCCATGCCGCATTAAGTGAAGGTGGGGGCCGCATGTGGCCCCCTGTATGGTCTATACTGTACCGGTATATGTCTTACCAGGATAATGTCCGGGATCGAACTGGTTCCTAAGCGGGGCGTTTTTTGGTGCTGAGCCAAACCGATAAAACAGTACAACAATAAAATAAAAAAAAGGAAGGCTCACATAACTCTGCTTTTTTGCTTTGCATGGACAAAAAAACTAGCCTTCATTTTACTAACATATATCACACGTCAATCCACACAATCCACTGTCGGTCCAAAACTGTTACTTTTCAGGATTCACATTCAAAAGTAGCAAAAGTAGCAGATCTACAAGCTCAAAAACGCGTCGCTTCGAGCTTGTGGATCTGCTACTTCTGATGCTTTTGTGTGACTCTGTAGTATGACCAAGTAGGGCGTTCATTTATGGGGAAAAAACACAAAAACCGACCTGGACCGCATCGGTGTCATTTTAGGTTTCTTTGGCTATTCAAAAATAGCAGATATACAAGCTCATAGCGCGGCACCGAGTGCCGCGCTATGAGCTTGTAGATCTGCTATTTTTGAAAAATCGTGAAAATTATTTTTTATATTTTTTTCCGAAAAACTGTAGGTCTTAATGGGTTAAAATACGGAGATAAGAGGTTTCTGCCCGACAACAGCGATACGTTTCCTCAGTCTTATTTTTTCCTTTCTGTTTTTTTTGGGCATCAGGGTCCACAAGGCGATCCCGGTCCCCCCGGACTTCCCGGCCCTCCGGGACCTCCCACCGCCGCCGCCATCCTCGACCTCTTCGGGGGGAGCCCGTTCGACTACGACTTCAACGGGCCGGACGCGGCCGACTACGACCAGCCTCCTCCTCCGCCTCCCCCGGAGTTCAACGAGGACGAGGCCCTCCCCAACAACGCGTCGGAGGTGGCGCGCGCCGACCGCGGCGTCCAGGCCGCGCTGAAGAGCCTCAGCGGCCGCCTGCAGGGCCTCCGCAGCCCCGACGGCAGCCGGGCCAACCCGGCCAAGAGCTGCCAGGACGTCCTGGAATGCTATCCGTTCAAAAAGAGCGGTGCGTTGTTTGTTTGTGGAGCTTTTTAGTTTTTTTTTTTTTTTTTTAATCAGAATCAGTCACAGTGGTGGAAGAAAGTACTTACAATTTTTTACTTAAGTAAGAGTATCAATACTGCAATGTAGAAATACTGCTGTTACAAGTAAAAGTCCGGAATTTAAAATTTACTTGAGTAAAAGTACAAAAGTATTGGCATCAAAATGTACTTAAGGTACCAAAAGTAAAAGTACTCGTTATGCAGAATGTCCCAAGTTTTCCCAAGTTTTCAAAAAAGTATTTTGAAAATAGCAGATCTACAAGCTCACAATGCGTCACATCGCGACGCATTGTGAGCTTGTAGATCTGCTATTTTCAAACGGCCGAAATGTATATAGGGCTGAAGTGGTTAATGTATGTTTTGTAATAATAATCAAAATCTACAAATTAACTAGTAACTAACATTTTCAAATAATTGTAGTGGAGTAAAAATGTTAATATTTGCCTCTGAGATGTAAAAGAGTTGAAGTAAAAGTATAGAAAACTGTACTTAATTAAGTACAGTACTTGAGTAAAAGTGCTTAGTTACTTTACACCACTGGAATCAGAATTGTTTTACATTTCCTCCAAAGTCATTGAAACATGACCAAACCTTTAGCAGAATACCGCTAGATGATGACTAAACATCATTGTGTTTCTTCTTTTCAAATAAAGCCATGCTTTAAAAGGAGTAGTTCACCCAAAAAATGACTATTTCTCAACAATGACCGGCGTCAATTATCCCGCTTATTACACGGCTACTTGATAAAGAAATGAATGACTTGACCCAAAGGTAACAACAAAACTAAGGATTTCATTGCTTACGGTAATGAAAGAAGTCCATTAATTTAGGCCAGGTGTAATCTCTCAAGAACAGATTCTGCCCTGCGGTGGAATCTGTCGGAGGGGTTCGTCATAACGTGTGCGCATTGGCTACAAGTGGGCGTGCCTTCAGATCAGGAAGCGGGCCGCGCTTTACCCAATCAAATGTAGTGGGCGGGATTCACGTGTCCATCCACCCTTCCCCCCTCGAAACTAGCCGAAACTAATTTAACAATAGCGTCCTCGGAGCGGACAAAACCACGGAAAGATATTCACATTTTAACTTACTCTTTCATCATAGAAACAAGTGGGCTTATAACCAAAACCATCCATGTTCTCTGGGAGAAGTGGTGTTAGTGTTCCGTGTAGAAATATTGTTAGTGGGAATGAAAACGTAGTCGCACCAACCGGAAGTGATGCGCTGAAGGCAGACATGAAACCGGAGTTTCCCTGCGCACTGGTCTTCCATTTTCCTCCCGCCAGACCCCACAGACAATATCAGAAAACAGAGGTCGCTGTTTTTCATTTTCTGTGGGGTCTGGCTACGCGAGACTAGGCCAGGTGTGCCCAGTGCAACGCGGTCGCCTCGGGAAATGAGAAGTGAAGTTTTCGGTTATTGCATTGTCTATTTCTCGCTTCAAATGTTTTAAAAAAAAATCTTGAGAGCAATGTTTAGCTATAACTTGTGTTAATAAGTCTGTATCTTCACTCAATACCAGGTGAGTACTGGATCGATCCTAACCAGGGCAGCACCAAGGACGCCATCAGGGTCTACTGCAACATGGACACTGGAGAAACCTGCATCTCTGCCAACCCAGCGACCATTCCACGCAAAGCATGGTGGACAAAATCCACTCCCACTCCCAACAAACCTGTCTGGTTTGAAGCCGACATTAACGGAGGAACTAGAGTAAGTGTATCCATCAGTTTTATGTACGCATAAATCAAATGTGAAACATAGACTGGCTTAATGTTAATGACTTAATGACTGGTTAATATCCCTTTTTCGTTTCCAACATATATATTTTTTAGTATAATAGGCTATATATATTTAAAAAGATTTTTAAAAGTTTTAACAACAAAAAAAAGTCTCAACTTTTCATCAATTAAAAACAATTCCAACATTTGTCAAAAGTATTTCATAAATGAAATATATATATATATATATATATATATATATATATATATATATATATATATATATATATATATATATATATATATATATATATATATATTTTAAATAAATACCATAAATACAAAAAATAAATTTAAAAAAACGTTAGTCAAAATAGTAGATCCACAAGCTTGTAGATCTGCTATTTTCACTAGTTTGGGTCCCGGGCAAACGTCTAGTTTCTCTTTTGGCTATGGAGCTAAAACCTTTGGCACTTGCCAGCTTGACTGTGATAGTGTATTCAATTGACTAAAATGAACACGTTGAAGCCAACGGTAACGGAGGAAATAGAGTAAGTATGCATCAGTTTTATGTACGCATACATCAATGTGAAACGAAAGACTGGCCCGCGACGCTAATAAGTGTGTGAACCTGTTCCCTTTATGATAATGGGATAGGTTATACAAAAACAAGTTATTTCCCTTGGAAGCTAATAACTCCAGCCAACATCCACCAGCTATGAGCCAAATGCTGTGCACAGTACATGCTGGCTGGGGGAGGAAATGGGTTTCTTCTACCACCCAGCAGCCACTTTTGGCAGATCACCCACCGATCAGCATTGAGGTGTTATTGTCCATGATAAAACAATACTTTGGCTGATGAAGAAGGGAAAGTGTGTAATGATAAGCTTGTAGGAGCCTGAAGCACTTGGTAAACTTTTGCTGAACCCCCAATACTCTAATATAAATCTTAAAGGGATATTTCACTTTAAAATAAAATAAATAAAATAAAATATATATAATATGTTGGGTCATTTTATCGTCTACTCAGGCCTTTGTGAGCCCCCCCAGACAGTTTTTAAGTTGCTTGATTCAGTATTTAGATGTTTGATATTCATATTATCAGACACGCCCCCTTCCTATGCAAACCCATTATAACTACAAACTCCATTTTTAGCATGTTAGATTCATCAAAAACACCCGTCCTTGGTTCTGGTGACTCATCCTGCCCTCCTAATAAGTGAGGGGTCTATGTTTTTTTTTATTACTTTTTTCATTTATTAAGAAAAAAAACAATGTATTTATTTATTTTCATTTTCCTTTTTTTTTTTTATAAAATAAATAATAAATTAAAAAAGTTATTGAAAAAACATGGTCTCCTCACGTAGTTAAAAGTTAAAAGTACAATATTTGCCTCTGAGATGGAGTGGAAGTAAAAGTACTGAAAATTAGAAATACTCCAGTGAAGTAAAAGTACCTCAAAATTGTACTTAAATAAGTACAGTACTTGAGTACATGTACATAGTTATTTTCCACCACTGATCTGTTGTTGAATCTGAACCGGTTTCCGTTACGTTGTTGTTTCTCCAGTTCAACTACGGGAACAAGGACGAGCTGCCCAACGTGGTGGCGGTGCAGATGAAGCTGCTGAGGCTGCTCTCCAAGGAGGCCCACCAGAGGGTCACGTTCCACTGCAGGAACAGCGTGGCCTACAAGGACGAGCGGAGCGGCAGCCTGAAGAAGGCCCTGGTCCTCAGGGGCTCCAACGGCCAGGACATCAGGGCGCAGGGCAACAACCGCCTCCGCTACACCGTCCTGGAGGACAGCTGCTCGGTAAGCCTGCTGCTATGAGGGGGGGAGGGGGGGGGGGGGGGGGACCAGCTAGTTTTAATCATAGTCTTTTGAATAAAATTCCATTTAGTTTTAGTCATATTTTAGTCACCTGAAATGTTTTAGTTTTTGTCTAGTTTTAGTCGACTTAAATATCATCAGATTTTAGTCGACTAAATCTACAGTTTATTTAGTCGACTAAAATGTGTTTTGGCGGTTTCTTGATGGCGTCGTAATGGCAGATTTTACACTTGGCTACATGCTGAAAATAGCCGATCTACACGCTCACAACAGCTTGTATATCTGCTATTTTCAGAGCGCAACACCCGAGCGCAACCAAACATAAAATGACTTGTCTGTTAGTTCTACTGGATCTCTTCTCCACTTGTCCCTCACTAACATTTTAGTCTAGTTTTTATTTGTTGACAAAATTGTCAATATATTTATTTGTTGACAAAATTGTCAATATATTTAGTCTTAGTTTTAGTCATCATAGCTTAGTTTTAATTTAGTTTTCGTCAGTGAATAAAGGTAGTCGACGAACATTTTTCGTCATAGTTTTAGTCGACAAAATCAACACTGGGGGGGGGAACATCCGGTCGTACAACAAAGTGGTTATGGCTATTAACACATGTAGACCGGGAAAGAATCTGTGTTTTCTTTGGCTATTCAAAAATAGTGAAAATAATGTGCAAATCTTTGAATGTATATATTTTTTTAAAGCGGCGGCTGAAGCGGACTTGAGAAACGAGAGGCACGGCCGAGCGAGTTGCCGTGCCGAGCGCTGCGAAGTCCACTTCAGCCACTCGAGTCGTTACTCATATCTCCCATAGTCAACATGTGCCGTTACAGTCACTCCTTCCAGTCAAAACGTTAGACTTGTTGGGACGGACGTTCCAACAAGTCACCCACTTCCTGTCTTGGGAGTGACAATGCCAGCAGCAGCGGTAGAGCTAGAGGCTAAAGATGAAGAAAGATGTAACGACTTGGAAAAACTAAAAGACAGACCACACTCTCATAGACTGAATGCATTGTGTCTCTAGAACAGTGGTTCTCAAACGTTTTTGACTCAGGGCACCCCCTGTAAATAACGTTTTCATTCACGGCACCCCTGAAATTACACTGTTAATTTTTTTTAAACTTATGGTCTAATGGATATTACGCTTCGTAAATATGCAAATCTTTCCCCCTACGTTTCCATTAGAACAGACTGAAAAAAACTTTATACTTGACGTTTAACCACTTAAACCCCAGGATCCCTAGTCTGGGGGATTGCAACGTTCACCAAAAATAGACGATCTACAAGCTCACAACGTGTCACACAACACGTCACACAGCGTGACGCGTTGTGAGCTTGTAGATCTGCTATTTTTGGTGGCGAGAGTTGGGGTAGATGGAAAAATAACTCATCAAGTACAGTGTAACTCAGGTCTGTTTTACTAAGCATATAGAGGGTCTAAGTGGTTAAACTGAAGTGATGAATTCCAAATATTATCAAAGTATTCTGCGGCACCCCTGAACTGGCATCACGGCACCCACTTTGAGAAACCCTGCTCTAGAAGGCTGTCTCAAGTGCTGAGTGCAACTTGAATAAAATCTCAAATAATCACACGGTTCTCAAACCAAAAAAATGAATGACGCCGTCTGCATTTACATTTAACAACGACCACCGCCAGTGTGTCTGACGTCTTTCCCGTTTTCATTTTCTCTCGACTCCCCAACAGAAGTCCAACGGCGAGTGGGGCCGGGCGGTGCTGGAGTACAGGACTCAGACCACGGCCAGGCTGCCCGTGGCGGACGTGGCGCCCTTGGACATCGGCAACGCCGACCAGGAGTTCGGTCTGGACATTGGACCTGTGTGCTTCTCATAGAACACACCCCATACCCCCCCCCCCCCCCCCCCAACACCCCCTACCCCCCTCCAGCACAGAATGGATAGGAGCTCCCCCCCCCCCCCCCCGCACCTCTTATGGAGTGACACCGCCATCGTCAGAATTTTGTATACATAATGGATGGACTGTAGACTTGACTCCTCGCGTTTTATTGATAAAGAAATGCACAGTTTGATGTTGGTGAGAGGGGTCGCTGTCTGTGTGACGTCTCTTCGAAGGCTTGCCGTGTTGATAAGTGTCGTCACGCGGAACGTGCTCAAGAAATGAGGACCGTGCCAACGTTGTAAGTGTTTTCCTCCAGTGTCACCCTAGCCCAGGAGTGATTTACCAGTCAAATGAGTCAGCAGCCAGTGGTAGAAAAAGTACTCAAATGTTTTACTTAAGTAAAAGTATCAATACTGCGATATAGAAATACTCTGTTACAAGTAAAAGTCCGGTGATCAAAATTTACTTGAGTAAAAGTACAAAAGGTATTAGCATAAAAATATACTTAAAGTACCAAAAGTAAAAGTACTCATTATGCAGAATGTCCCATTTCAAGTTTTCAAATGTATGAGAGATCTTTTGAAAATAGCAGATCTACAAGCTCACAATGCGTCGCATCGCGACGCATTGTGAGCTCGTAGATCGGCTATCTTCAAATGGCCGAAGTGTATATAGGGCTGAAGTGGTTAATGTATGTTTTGTAATAATAATCAAAATCTACAAAGCAACTAGTAACTAAAGTTTTCGAATAAAAGTAGCGGAGTCAAAGTACAATATTTGGATCCGAGATGTAGTGGAGTAGAAGTATTGGAAATTGGGTACACTCAAGTAAAGTAAAGATACCTCAAAATTGTACTTAAGTACAGTACTTGAGTAAATGTACTTAGTTACAGTACTTTCCACCACTGAAAATGAGTCAGCAGCCATGGTGGTCTAATGGTGCAGGTGATTGTAAATTATGATGTTTGCCACTCTCCTCAAACGTTTCCATTTCCCCCTCGACTGTTGAATTACCTGCTGTAGCCTGTAGAGGTCAGCGTATTAAGTGAAAGCAAGTATGGCTGGCACAATGCTGGCGTAATTTATTCATCCAGTTAAGTCATCTTAAAGAAGTGATTGAGAGACACGCTGCGCCGGGGAAAACGCCGGCGAGCGGTGATACGGCTATAGAGGCTGGAGATGCTCGACTTCAAAGGAAGACTGAGTTGAGGCGCAAAAGATGAGAAAACTTGCAAAAACTGGAAAAAGAAAACGTGTCTAGAAAGCTGTACTGTATAGTAGATGCTGAGTGAAGCTGCAACTATCACATGGTTATCAATGAATGAGCTGTTTGTATTCAACTTTGAAAATAACCAGTGCGTATGAACCAGTGCGATACAGCGAGCTTCTCTTCCAGTTTTTGCACGTGTTCATCATACAGTAGACGGGGAGAAGTTTATTGGCAAAGGCCGCGGTTATTCTGTAAAGTATTGCTGCATTGCGTGCTTGAATCTAAATTATTACAGCAAAATGCGTGCTGTGCAAGAACTCATTTACTCTTCCCACATTTTTTTTAAAAGTATTTTCTTTTTTTTTAAAACAAGCTCAGACTGTAAATGCAACATATGTCTGTAAATTGCCAAATATTTGTCTATTGTTGTTTATTGATGTGACAATAATAAATGTATGTCTTTCTTTGGACCGACTGTGCTCTTCTCAGACGAACGGACGGATGCTGAGAGAGAACTCAAACAGCTGTCTCAAACATCTGTGTGTCTAGATGAATAAATGTTCCATTTATCCAGCACAGAGAAAGCATTTTTTAGCTTTGAATTCTTCCGCTTCTCTAATGGCAGGTTTCCAGTAATGGGAGAATTACTCAATTGTTTTTTACTATGCACTAGCACACTTTTTAACAAATATATAGCATATTATGTGCCACAAAACTATAAAGTCACATGTTTAAGTAATAACAATCATCCTTCCATAAATGTATAGACTCAGGGGCCCCTGCTAGGGGCTTATGTATAGGGAAGACAATGAGTTTCATCCTGGCATTTGCCAATTAAGGCACCGAGGCAGAACTGCCAGTCAAAGCGAAGACTGGCCAATCACAGCGCGTCCTCGCTGGACATGCTTGCAGAGACTCTTGGGTAATGAAGTCAAAGACGTTGGCTGCCATGTTATTTGTGTCCAAAGTGGCCACTGATACCCCAAACTACATATAGTGCTGCTTCAAGTATAATTTCCAATACCACAACGTACAAATACTCTGTGAAAGTAAAAAGTCCAGTATTCAAAATTTACTTGAGTAAAAAGTATTTGGCCTCGACATACACCCAAAGTACCCAAAAAGTACTCATTACGCAGAAAATCCCATTTCACAAGTTTTCGAAATGTATAGAAATCTTTTGAAAATAGCAGATCTACAAGCTCATAATGCGTTGCGTTGAGACGCATTGTGAGCTTGTAGATTGGCTATTTTCAAATAGCCAAAGTATATTGGGCTGAAGACCTGAAGCGATTAATGTACGCTTTGTTGTAATATTCAAAATCTACAAAGTAGTAACTAAAGTTTTCAAATTGTAAAATATAATTGTAGTGGAGTAAAAACTAGGCCTTCAAGATTTGCCTCTGAGATGTAGTGGAGCAGAAGTAAAAGTACTGGAAATGGAAAATACTCCAGTAAATAAAATAAATTAAGTGCAATACTTGAGTACATTATATGGAGATCTCTGTACCTGTCAGTCCTTGTCTCTTTAATGCCCATATATGGAGATCTCTGTATCTGTCATCCCTTGTCCCTTTTATGCCCATATATGGAGAGCTCTGTATTTGTCAGTCTTTTGCCCAGGTATTAAAAACCACTGGGTCCATGGGGTGACGTCATCGATAGGACAAACTCACTGACACCGAAACTAAACCGCTTGAGAGTAGATTGCATCTGCGTGGTTAAGCCAGCAGGGGGTGGTGTGTGTGTGTGTGTGTGTGTGTGTGTGTGTGTGTGTGTGTGTGTGTGTGTGTGTGTGTGTGTGTGTGTGTGTGTGTGTGTGTGTGTGTGTGTGTGTGTGTGTGTGTGTGGCGTGTAAAATGAAACCTAATGAACCTGTAATGTTTGGTTTCCTTTTACACTCTCAAGTCTCAAGAGTTAAAGATCTATAAGGGTCCATTTGGAATACCAACTCTCCATCATTTAGCTGGGGACCACCTGGAACCCCCTCAAGGACCACTGGTGGTCCCCTAACCACTGCTTTTAAACAAGGAGCTTGTACTCTCCTTTATCAGCAGGAGGAGTTGTAGACCACAGAGAGAAAGGGAGAAGAAAGATGAAAAAAAGTTAAAACGACAGTGGTGTAAAGTAACTACCGTAAGTACATTTACTCAAGTACTGTACTTAAGTACAATTTTGAGGTACTTTTACTGGAGTATTTCCAATTGTCTATACTTTTACTTCTACTCCACTACATCTCAGAGGCAAATATTCTACTTTTACTCCACTACAATTATTTGAAAACATACATAACGTCTTTAGCTCTATGTTATACCTAGGCTATTTGAAAATATCCGATCTACAAGCTCAGTATCGTGTCAGTGTCTACATTTCCTTGTAATAAACATTTATTTGTCTGATGTCCTGACAAGCACAACTACTAATATGTCATTAGAGTTGCACTACTGTTACCTAAATTGGTGCATTTAGAAAGCAGGGAAGACATCAGAATGCAAGTAATGAGTGGTCAGATGAGTCCACTCATACCAGCTTTAATATACCCTCAAATATTTAGAAGTATGATATGCTCTAATCCTAAGGACTGACCCCAGGAGGGAAGCTATAGCACAGTCCACACATACAGGTAGCATGCTCTTGTTATTGTAAATATATTGTGTGTCTACCAATAGTTAGATTAACTAGTAAACAGTGTGCAGTAAATGCATTGTATACTTAAACTAGTGTCAGTAAACAGTTTATATGGACAAATGCAGTGTACTGTATACTGTCAGTATACTGTCCTGCAAAAGCGGTTCCGCTGTCCTGCAAATGAACTGTTTTGACCTGGTCACCCTATGTGTAACACTGATACTAGATATCACAGGAATAAAATAAAAAAAGATGTTATGCAAGTCTAATTTAGTGTTTGTTCTCACATGAGACATGTCACTCCTGTTGTGAGTTCTCTATTTCCCCAAATATTGCTAAATAAATTAAAAGTATGTAAAATATTAAAAAAAAAATCTTATTCAACACAAAGTATGTAACACTGCATATTAGCAATGCACAGCAGCAGATTCTGCAGAGGTTTTTGAGACATACACATGGCGGTGTGAAGTGTTTTTTTTTTTTTTACGTGCCGAGAGGAAACATCACATTAGTGGTTTTAACCTTATTCCTTTTGACCTTTTGAACCATGAAAAGTTTACTTTCCGTTCCCACGTCTGAGCACAACTTTTTCAATGCATTTTTGCAAAGATGACACCGTATAGGTGTAACACTGATAGGCCGACTAGATATATACACAGGAATAAAATGAAATAAAAAGCACTATGAGAGTCCAATTTAGTGATTTTCTTTACATGAGACGTGTCGCTTGTGTTGTGGGCTTGTACATCTGCTATTTTCTCTACTTCCAAAAATGTGTGAAAAAGAAATTCAATTAAAAACAGGAAAAATTCCCTCTGTATTGGGAAATGCATTATGTTATGTTGTTTTTCATATGTTGTAACTTTTGTTACAACATATAAAAGTTACAAAATGTTATTTTGAAAGTCCATTTTTATTTTTTCGCCTGTGTTGTGAGTTCTCTATTTTCAATTTTGTTTTTATTCAAGACAAAGTACGTAACACTATTAACAATGCACCACAGCAGAGGTTTTTGAGACACACTGTACATATGAGGGTGGATGTGAGCGGTGTGAAGTGTTTTTTTTATTTTTTTTAACATGACGAGAGGAAACACATTAGTGGTTTTAACCTCATTCCTTTTTAGTTTTAGGTGTGTGTTGTTGATCTGGTTATCAGTATTTCTAGATGACTGTTCATGTAGACGTACTGGACAGACTAGCTCTTGAGATAGGTGAGTATGTGTGAATGACTTCACTGTAACTTAGTAACAATGACACTATATTCATTGACAGGATTGTATCTTATACTGATACATGTTTGACAAGGTAGCATGAGCTCACTTTCACTTCAAACCATTCAGAATCACTACAGAAAAAGTAGTGATTCAAATGTAAAACTTACAAACTTTCAATGAAACATTAACATTGGTGAGACTCAGTATAGCCATAGATTAATTGACAGCGTATTACAGAACAGAGAGTACAGTACATGTGTTAGTTGTGAAGTGTGTCTTTTCATTGCAGTTACTTGATGCTGGGGTCAGTTTTCAGCTCAAGATACCATGAGGTTTCTAAAGACAATCAGCGTGATCCTGGACATTATGATCTTGCTACCTGGTAAGGAGAGTTTGCATCTACCTGGCCTAAAGCGAATCAATGCCTTATTAGGTTAATACACATTTTAGTGAAAGGGATATTTCACTTTCAAATAAAATAAACATTAAAAAAAAAAGTAATAGAAAAATCACGGCCCCTCGCGCATTACAATGTTCTACTAATGCGTGAGGGGGCATACATATATATACAGTATATATATATATTTTTTTTTAATGGTTATTTTATTTTAAAGTGAAATACCCCTTTAACAGTTTAATTACGATTTTTTTTATCTATCTGGTCTAAAGTGGGAACAACGTCCTCATTAAGGTTAATACATCCTTAATAGGCTCTGTGCATAACTGTAGTCCCGGCTTTCAGGAAGGCGGCATACCTATTTTTCCTTTCTCTGCATTCAAGAGACAGTAAAGTAACAGAGACACTGAGTCTTATGAGACGGTCACTTTGACATGATAGCATGGGCAACTGGGTAAAGAAAGAGGTTAATTCTGGAGGTACGGTAAGATTCTTACCTTCATGACAGGGGAAAAAACGCAAGAGGATGTAACACTGAGCCGGAAACCATGTGTTATGACACTTGAGCTAAATGTCAAGTGTCTTGTTAAAGTTTTGAAAATGGCAAGATAATTTTTGCAATATTTTGGAGGAATACAAATTATTTGTGTTGTATATGGTGTCTTGCAACTAATGTAATATTAAATACCACTATCAAGTGTTTTTATGCTGTCTGTCTGTTTGTTTGTCTGTCTGTCTTCTCTCCATCAGCCTTAGTGAATTCATATCCAAATATTCAGGTGGCTCATCAACTTATTCACGGTTCAACTCTCACTCTAAGCTGCAGTTTTGAGAATCCTGGTAGAGTTGTGGTGAATTGGTGTTTTACTAACTCTACTGCACCATCAAATATCTGCCCTGATTGCTCTCAGAAACTCTATACGAAAGTCTATACCAACTCTGGGAAAAAGGAAAAGATACAGTCTGTATTTAAACGTACAAATATTACACACAATGACAGTGGATGGTACTTTTGTGAAGTCACAGAAGTTGTACCTGGGTTTTCTCGTGGCTGCAGTTCCGTAGCACAATTAATTATTCTTGGTAAGTATTCATTGAATAAAAGTATGTATGTATAAATAAATATAAATATTTTTTAAAGCACCATTTATTTCTCATGACACCAGATAGCACAAGTAAGGACATGGACAAGACAAATTCCAATGTCATGATGTCTACACAAGGTGCGTGCATGTATTTGTGTGTATGTGTACATGGAAGGTACAGCTTTAATGATGACTAAACAAGGTGTGTGTGTGTGTGTGTGTGTGTGTGTGTGTGTGTGTGTATGTGTGTGTGTATGTGTGTGTGTGTGTGTGTGTGTGTGTGTGTGTGTGTGTGTGTGTGTGTGTGTGTGTGTGTGTGTGTGTGTGTGTGTGTGTGTGTGTGTGTGTGTGCGCGTGTGTGTGTGTGTGTGTCTTTTTTCGCTGTATCATTCTGTCTTTAATGCATTCAATTGATACAACACCACATTCAAAGACAAATCATTTTAAATTAAAGCTATGACCGGGCCTGCCCCTCGTACCTTTATGCACATCAGGATGCGTAGTATCCACCCTGCTGTTTCCACTGAGCAACGTGATTCAAACTTTGGAATCATGTTGCTCCATGGAAAACGATTAGTAAAAGTATATTGTAACTTCCAGGCAATTGTTGCTATGCCTATGATACATGTTGCCAGTAACGTTATGACTTTAACTAAATATTGACACCTAAATGTGGTCAGGAGTCAGGACACATATCAAACCTGGAATTTGGGGCTGATTTGACCTTACATTCTAGTTACAAGGTATTCCCTGTTTCATGGCGAAACGCTGCCTGGGGCGTGCGATTAACGTTTGATAACTTTTCATCAGTTCAGTATTTTATATACACTCACTGAGTGAGTTTTAAGTGAATCCAATTATCCTCTCAAGAGGAATTTGTTAAAGTACAGTTATTATATATTTTTACCCCCAACAGATGGTCCCAAGAATGTAATTTTGTCAGTAAGTCCACCAGGAGACGTTTTCAAAGGAAGCTCAGTCACTTTGAACTGCAGCAGCAGTGGTTCAAATCCACCAGAGAGCTACATTCTTCTCAAAGACAACACTGAAGTGACACAGGAGAAGATAATGACCATCTCTAACACCCAACCCAGTGACAGTGGAAGATACTCCTGTCAGGCAATGAACTACATTAACACAGTCACTTCAGCTGAAGTCACTCTTCGTGTTCAGTGTGAGTTTTTAGTTTAATTTAGATCAAATTAAATGGCATATTTGCTTAATTATTTTGACCAAGGCTGGTGTAATGTGTCACCACATTATTCAAAAGCATTTATTAATGTCATTGTTCATACCAAGAAAAAATAATATTGTAACCTATACTTTTTAAACACAACAAATAATGTTAATCATTTTATTGTGTCAATATCCATTACTTTTCCACAGACCCTCCAGAAATGACCTCAATATCAGTGAATCCAGCAGGAGAAATTGTTGACGGCACTAATGTGACTCTGACCTGCAGCAGTGATGCCAACCCACCAGTAGACAACTACACCTGGTACAGAGACACAGGAAGCAGCTTTATCTCCACTGGTCCTCAGCTGGTAAAGGACAATGTGTCTCCTGCAGACTCTGGACAGTACACCTGTCAGGTGTCAAACAAGCATGGATCCCAAATGTCACCACCTCATCCCATTAATGTTCTCTGTAAGTAAATAAGAAAATAAACATCATAGTCTAATGTAAATATGTATGTATACTGTATAACAATATCTAGTATATTTATCTGTTTGATGTTTATATCAAGATGCACCAGTGAATGTATCGGTGGAGGTCAGTCCACCAGACAGACCAGACAGTCTGGCAGAGGGCAGCAGTGTGAACTTGACCTGCAGCAGTGATGCTAACCCAGCAGTACACAACTACACCTGGTACAAGAGGACTGGGCCTCCTGGTTCCAGCTCCCTGGTCCAGGTAGGGTCAGGACAGCTGCTGGTTCTGGCTTATCTGCAGCCCTCCCACACTGGACAGTACTTCTGTCACACCAGGAACTCACTGGGAGAAAACAACTCTACTGAGGTGCTGCTGCACATAGTAGACAGTGAGTAGACAGAAGAAGTTGTTGGAAGGAATTATTTTAATAACATGTACTTTACAGTCTGTAACGTGACAACCAAATCTGTTTTTGGATGTTATCTAAAAAATATATAAAGCACCAGACAACCATACTGAATGGTCAGGGGATATTAAAAACATCTTGGAATAAATTCCTTACCAAAGAAAATCTTCACCAATGTGTTTGTAAAAGTGTCTAGTAACACATCTCACAAAGACTGAAATGCAGTATCCCTAGGAGAATTTTTGACAGCTCCTGAAAGTTGGGGTACCCACCATAACCTTGGTTTGAAAAAAATCCCAAAAGAAATCTAAATTTAATTCTGTTTTAAGTAGCATGTGAGGGGTCTAACTAGGGTGTTTTTATGATTCTGAATCCATTGCAAGCATTTGTTTTGCACCAAAACCACTCCTTGGGCTAAAAACGGCCATAGCCATCCTCATCCAGGTATACTTTTTGTGTAAAAAGCCCATTGAGATTGGGTCGTTTTTAGCCCAAGGAGTGGTTTTGGTGCAAAACAAATGCTTGCAATGGATTCAGAATCATAAAAACACCCTAGTTTAACACCTCACATGCTACTTAAAACAGAATTAAATTTTGATTTTTTTCCCCCCCACATAAAGGTTATGGTGGGTACCCCAACTTTCAGCAGCTGTCAAAAATTCCCCTAGGGAAACTGCATTTCAGTCTTTGTGAGATGTGTTACTAGACACTTTTACAAACACATTGGTGAAGATTTTTTTTGGTAAGGAATTTATTCCAAGATTGGAAATCTTTCTGCTAATATCCCCTGACTATGAAAACAATGATTGATTTCCTTCTCAGTTGATAATTAATGTTAAACATGGTGTCATGTCGCTGCAGTTCAACTTGTCATTCTTCGTGTTGGTATTGGGGCCAAGCTGTTGGTAGTGCTGCTGCTTCCTTTGGTTATGTGGTTGACCTGGTGGTGAGTTTCATGTCATCATAACTCATTACAATGACAGTCTAAGTTCCAATAGCCTACTCTATCGATCCTGTTCTTGTCAGTATTGCAACACATCTTCTCAAATAATTGGGTAACTATTTCTTGTTTTTAAAGCAAACAAGATTCTGGCGTGGACAAAGAAGTGAGGAGAGCTACATTATTTTTCATTGATTGCACATGATTATGATAATGAATGTTATACATTATGATGCATTCATGATTTTTCTTTGTTTCAGGAGGACGATCCGGTTTATGTAAACATCAGTGGACGCGTTGGTCGTAGACAAGGCTTTATCTCCTCTGCTGATCAGGACACCAGAGTTGTAGAAGAGGAAACCAACGTGTAAATAAAGATTCCTTTACATTTACAATAGACCAAGGGCCAGTTGCACCACCTCACACTAAGTTCAAACTTAGCCTAGTTATAGCTTAAACACATTCAATCTGGGAAAGTGTCTCTGTAATTTTAGATTTCTTTGGCTATTCAAAAATAGCAGATCTACAAGCTCATAGCGCGGCACCGAGTGCCGCGCTATGAGCTTGTAGATCTGCTATTTTTTGAAAAATCGTGAAAATGAGTGCAAATCTTTGAATATATATTTCTTAAAATATATATATTTAAAGATTTGCACAAAATAGCAGCTCTACAAGCTCATAGTGCGGCACTCGGTGCCGTGATATGAGGTTGTAGATCTGCTATTTTTGAACAGCCAAAGAAATTTAAAATGACACATACTTTCCCGGCTAAAAGCCATTTAAGCTGTAACTAGGCTAAGTTTGAACTTAGTGTGAGGTGGTGCAACTGGCCCCTGTTGCTTATCAGTGTCTGCTGCCTGGACACTGAAATACAGCTTGACCTGAGATCAGCTTGTTAGCTTGTTAGTAGAATAGCAGAAATACTAGAAAACTTACACTGTCATACTGTATGATAAAAATGTGTTGAAAGAGTGAGGCTCCCAGAGTCATCACATCCATAGTGGCCAGAGAGGAGAGATGAAGATGAACAGATTGACAGTCAGAGAGGAGAGATGGTAGTGTGAGAGAAAGAGGAAGTCTCTCTCTCTCTCTCTCTCTCTCTCTCTCTCTCTCTCTCTCTCTCTCTCTCTCTCTCTCTCTCTCTCTCTCTCTCTCTCTCTCTCTCTCTCTCTCTCTCTCTCTCTCTCTCTCTCTCTCTCTCTCTCTCTCTCTCTCTCTCTCTCTCTCTCTCTCTCTCTCTCTCTCTCTCTCTCTCTCTCTCTCTCTTTTTTTTCTTTAATAGTTCAGCTAATCTTGATTAACTTCTATGTATGTATTAAATGGATAATCACCTGCTAAGCTAAATTGCCTGCAATAAAATCATATGTAAAATTCCAATTCTGACTTTGTCACTATTTCTCCACATCATGGTGTTTCAGTTCTATGGTGAATGATAGTTACTCCTGGTGAACAGTAAAATATTAGGTTATACATGCTTGACCAGTCCACTCATAGTCCACTCATACTTTAATATACCCTAAAATATTTAGAAGTATGATATTCTCTACTCTTAAGGACTGACCCCAGGAGGGAAGCTATAGCACAGTCCACACATACAGGTAGCATGCTCTTGTTATTGTAAATATATTGTGTGTCAACCAATAGTTAGATTAACTAGTAAACAGTGTGCAGTAAATGCATTGTATACTAGTGTCAGTAAACAGTTTATATGGTGAAATACAGTGTACTGTATACTGTCAGTATACTGTCCTGCAAAAGCGGTTCTGCTGTCCTGCAAATTAACTGTTTTGACCTGGTCACCCTATGTGTAACACTGATACTAGATATCAGAGGAATAAAATAAAAAAAGATGTTATTATGCAAGTCTAATTTAGTGTTTGTTCTCACATGAGACATGTCACTCCTGTTGTGAGTTCTCTATTTTCCCAAATATTGCTAAATAAATTAAAAGTATGTAAAATATTAAAAACAAAAATCTTATTCAACACAAAGTATGTAACACTGTATATTAGCAATGCACAGCAGCAGATTCTGCAGAGGTTTTTGAGACATACACATGTGGGCGGTGTGAAGTGTTTCTTTTTTTTACGTGACGAAACATCACATTCGTGGTTTATAACCTTATTCCTTTTGAACCATGAAAAGTTTACTTTCCGTTCCCACGTCTGAGCACTTTTTCAATGCATTTTTGCATAGATTACACCGTATACAGTAGGTGTAACACTGATAGGCCTACTAGATATATACACAGGAATAAAATGAAATAAAAAGCTCACTATGAGAGTGCAATTTAGTGATTTTCTTTACATGAGACGTGTCGCTTGTGTTGTGGGCTTGTACATCTGCTATTTTCTCTACTTCCAAAAATGTGTGAAAAAGAAATTCAATTAAAAACAGGAAAAATGACCTCTGTATTGGGATATGAGCATGTGCATTATGTTATGTTGTTTTTTATGTTGTAACTTTTGTACTGCTGCTATTTTGAGCAGGGTTCCTTTGAAAAATAAATATTGTACATCAATAATAATAATGATAATAAAGTCTGGTTTTAGCAAGACACAAGTTAGCTGACATGATCCACTTAAAGGTATTGAGAGTAAGTGTGTAACACAATGCACAGCAACATTTTCTCAGGGTTTCTGAGACATATGTGGTTGGGTGTGAGAGGTGTGAAGTATTTTTAGGACATGGCTACCACACACACACACACACACACACACACACACACACACACACACACACACACACACACACACACACACACACACACACACACACACACACACACACACACACACACACACACACACACACACACACACACACACACACACACAGCCGTCTACTCTGATTCCCTCCAGAATGTGGTAATATATTTGTATACATTTCTTTTCTTTAATAGTTCAGCTAATCTTGATTAACTTTTATGTATGTATTCAATGGATAATCACCTGCTAAACTAAATTGCCTGCAATAAAATCATATGTAAAATTCCAATTCTGACTTTGTCACTATTTATCCACATCATGGTGTTTCAGTTCTATGGTGAATGATAGTTACTCCTGGTGAACAGTAAAATATTAGGTTATACATGCTTGACCAGTCCACTCATAGTCCACTCATACTTTAATATACCCTCAAATATTTAGAAGTATGATATGCTCTAATCCTAAGGACTGACCCCAGGAGGGAAGCTATAGCACAGTCCACACATACAGGTAGCATGCTCTTGTTATTGTAAATATATTGTGTCTACCAATAAACAGTGTGCAGTAAATGCATTGTATACTAGTGTCAGTAAACAGTTTATATGGACAAATGCAGTGTACTGTATACTGTCAGTATACTGTCCTGCAAAAGCGGTTCCGCTGTCCTGCAAATGAACTGTTTTGACCTGGTCACCCTATGTGTAACACTGATACTAGATATCACAGGAATAAAATTAAAAATATGTTATTATGCAAGTTTAATTTAGTGTTTGTTCTCACATGAGACATGTCACTCCTGTTGTGAGTTCTCTATTTCCCCAAATATTGCTAAATAAATTAAAAGTATGTAAAATATTTAAAAAAAAATCTTATTCAACACAAAGTATGTAACACTGTATATTAGCAATGCACAGCAGCAGATTCTGCAGAGGTTTTTGAGACATACACATGTGGGCGGTGTGAAGTGTTTCTTTTTTTTTACGTGACGAAACATCACATTCGTGGTTTATAACCTTATTCCTTTTGAACCATGAAAAGTTTACTTTCCGTTCCCACGTCTGAGCACTTTTTCAATGCATTTTTGCATAGATTACACCGTATAGGTGTAACACTGATAGGCCTACTAGATATATACACAGGAATAAAATGAAATAAAAAGCTCACTATGAGAGTACAATTTAGTGATTTTCTCACATGAGACGTGTCGCTTGTGTTGTGGGCTTGTACATCTGCTATTTTCTCTACTTCCAAAAATGTGTGAAAAAGAAATTCAATTAATAACAGGACAAATTTCCTCTGTATTGGGAAATGAGTGTGCATTATGTTAGGTTGTTTTTTATATTGTAACTTTTGTACTGCTGCTATCTTGAGCAGGGTTCCTTCGAAAAATAAATATTGCACCTCAATAATGATAATAAAGTCTGTTTTTTAGCAAGAAACAAGTTAGCTGACATGATCCACTTAAAGGTATTCAGAGTAAGTGTGTAACACAATGCACAGCAACATTTTCTCACGGTTTCTGAGACATATGTGGTTGGGTGTGAGAGGTGTGAAGTATTTTTAGGACATGGCTACCGCACGCGCACACACACACACACACACACACACACACACACACACACACACACACACACACACACACACACACACACACACACACACACACACACACACACACACACACACAGCCGTCTACTCCGATTCCCTCCAGAAGGTGGTAATATATTTGTATACATTTCTTTTCTTTAATAGTTCAGCTAATTTTGATTAACTTCTATGTATGTATTAAATGGATAATCACCTGCTAAGCTAAATTGCCTGCAATAAAATCACATGTAAAATTCCAATTCTGACTTTGTCACTATTTATCCACATCATGGTGTTTCAGTTCTATGGTGAATGATAGATACTCCTGGTGAACAGTAAAATATTAGGTTATACATGCTTGACCAGTCCACTCATAGTCCACTCATACTTTAATATACCCTAAAATATTTAGAAGTATGATATGCTCTAATCCTAAGGACTGACCCCAGGAGGGAAGCTATAGCACAGTCCACACATACAGGTAGCATGCTCTTGTTATTGTAAATATATTGTGTGTCTACCAATAGTTAGATTAACTAGTAAACAGTGTGCAGTAAATGCATTGTATACTAGTGTCAGTAAACAGTTTATATGGTGAAATACAGTGTACTGTATACTGTCAGTATACTGTCCTGCAAAAGTGGTTCTGCTGTCCTGCAAATGAACTGTTTTGACCTGGTCACCCTATGTGTAACACTGATACTAGATATCACAGGAATAAAATAAAAAAAAATGCTATTATGCAAGTCTAATTTAGTGTTTGTTCTCACATGAGACATGTCACTCGTGCGTCTCAAAAATTGCAAAATAAATGAAAATTGTATAACATAAAAAAAAGTTCTTATTCAACACAAAGTATGTAACACTATATATTAGCAATGCACAGCAGCAGATTCTACTGAGGTTTTTGAGACATACACATGTGGGCGGTGTGAAGTTTCTTTTTTTTTTTACGTGACGAAACATCACATTCGTGGTTTATAACCTTATTCCTTTTGAACCATGAAAAGTTTACTTTCCGTTCCCACGTCTGAGCACTTCTTCAATGCATTTTTGCATAGATTACACCGTATAGGTGTAACACTGATAGGGATAGGCCTACTAGATATATACACAGGAATAAAATGAAATAAAAAGCTCACTATGAGAGTACAATTTAGTGATTTTCTCACGTGTCGCTACTCGCTTGTGTTGTGGGCTTGTACATCTGCTATTTTCTCTACTTCCAAAAATGTGTGAAAAAGA
>NC_139961.1:11099199-11101699 GCF_963454915.1 Gymnoscopelus microlampas | reverse complement strand
ACCTCATCAAACCTTGAGTACCATGAGTAAATGTACTTTGTTACTTTAGTTTACACCACTGCCGTTAAGGACATTTTTTTTCCTTCATCCTATTGTAGCTATATATACAGTATGTATACATTTTATTTTAGTTCCAGGCCCATTCTTAGCCTGCTGTATTTTGTCTCTGGCAGTGCAGCGGACGCCTCCTCGGTGCATCATGTCAAACATTAGAGGGCTTGTCCCAATAGTAACACAATAATATTTAATTTTACAGCCAATCAACGATGGCGCCCACCCTGTGCCCTCGCCAGTGGACCCGGGACACAGGATCCACAGGAGAATATAGTCTAAGTCAAGGGTTCTCGACCTTTTTCAGGCCGTGACCCCCCCCCCCCCAATATAATCATATTTGAACTGTGGACCCCCCGCCCTGACAAGCACTTGGAAATGCAGCGGTGTAAAGTAACTAAGTGCATTTACTCAAGTACTGTACTTAGGTAACATTTTTAGGTATTTTGAGTATATCCATGTATCAGTGCTTCCACTCCACTACATCTCAGAGGCAAATATTGCACTTACTCCACTACAATTATTTGAAAACTTTAGTTACTATAGTTACTGTGCCGATATAAATGATTACATTATAAAGGTGTGAGAATCACCATTCTCAGTGACCCGAAATGGCAAAACACAGAATCATGAACTTCCTGCACTGGGAGAGAACATCTCCAAAGTGCTATTAAGTGACCACTGTTTCTCAACGTCCGGTCAACGTCCGGAGTTAAAAATGTTCGCTTTAAAAAATATATATATATTCAAAGATTTCGTCACCTTGCTAAACTAATGGCCAAGTCATTTTTTGAGGAAAATGATATTTTTGCCCAAGTCAGCTCTTCATGACACTGGCTACCTCTGGTAAAATCGCCTATCTCCTAATTGAAAAGGATCATGCTGTTCACTCCCCCTTTAGTATAATGGCCTAACTCCCTAGTGTGACTTAAGCCAAAATATGCCATTTTTTTGGGCCTAAGTCACATGGTTTTGTGACTTAAGACAAATTATTTACTGATTTAGGCCATTTTGTTGTTGTTTTTTGCTTGTTTTTTTTGGCCTAAGTCAGATTTAATCCTATTTAAACCTATTTAAGTCTCTTATGTTACATAACTGACAGACAATGTTATTTCTATTTAAATAGTCATAATTTGTTATAAACATTTTGGGTGAAATGATTAAGAAATATCATATAGTTTTGTTTTGGATCAGTTTTTATTTTTCCTGAAAAACTTAAAAAAAAATGACTTAGGCCATTAGTTTAGCAAGGCGACGATTTGTAACATTTTCATGATTTTTGAAAAATAGCAGATCTGCAAGCTCATAGCGCGGCACTCGGTGCCACGCTATGAGCTTGTAGATCTGCTATTTTTGAATAGCCAAAGTGTAAAATAGTGTTCCGGGTCTTCATGGGTCAAGTAGTGCTGAATTGTGACGAGAGAATGGAGTACAATTTTGAGGTATTGTACTTTACTTGAGTATTTCCAGTTTCCAAATACTTTTACCTCTACTCCACTGCATCTCAGAGGTAAATATTGTACTTTTACTCGACTACAATTACTTGAAAACTTTAGTTACTAGTTACTTTGTATATTTTGATTATTATTACAAAACATACATTAACCACTTCAGCCCTATATACATTTCGGCCATTTAAAAATAGCCGATCTACAAGCTCACAATGCGCAAAATGTCTTTACATTTGAAAACTTGAAATGGGACATTCTGCATAATGAGTACTTTTACTTTAGGTACTTTAAGTACATTTTGATGCCAATACTTTTATACTTTTACTCAAGTACATTTTGAATTCCGGACTTTATCGTAACAGGGTATTTCTACATTGCGGCATTGATACTCAGATGACCACTAACATGACAAGAGATTGACAATCAAGCAGAGCAGAGAACCAGCGTTCATTCTGACAGGAAATGTATCTATTTGTCTCATCTGTTTAAGAAAGTAGGTAGCTGATATATTGCACTTTTACCTTAGTGCTAGGTATGCTCCTAGTTGCTTGTTTTAGAAGAGAATGCACTTATGACTTCTGGTGATTAGTAGTTTTTCTTGCCTACCTGTATGAATGTGTGTGTGAATGGGTGAATGTAATGCACAATCTATGTAAAGCGCTTTGGATAAAAGCGCTATATAAATAAGTGCACCATTTACTGTTATCATGATATTCATATCATATCAAAAAGTGACCCTTTGGTACCTACCAAAAAGATACATTTTTGGTACATACCAAAACGTGACCTTTCAGAGGACCAGGTCCAGGCCTGGATTTAGGGCAGGTACACACTGTAGGATATTTGGTCCGATTATGCTGTCGGGGACCTTTTTTGGGTCGCTGTGTGTGAAAGGCTCCGCGAGAGGATGCGTCCACGACAATTACGCTCGGCGATGGCTTCCCGGCCGTTTTCAAATATCTAGCAGGTAGGCTCTGTCGCAGACAGGGACATCAGAC